>NC_051163.1:25994142-26041287 GCF_013339745.2 Dermacentor silvarum
GGACTTTCGTTATTATTTACAAACACTGGAATTCAAAACACATTAAAGCCGTAGAACGCAGAGAAGAAATTAACTGTCTTCTTTTTTTTTCTTTCTTGATTCATTCTATGTTGGTTCCATGTGGTTATAAATAAAAAAAGAGGGCCCCTCTGTTTCCCTTATTCTCGCTCAAACTCAGAAAGCAGCTCAAAAGCCAGAAGCTCTGTGACGCCTACATAAAACATACCCAAAAACCTTCGCGAAGCCAGGCTAACAACGCATCGTGGTCTCCCACTCTGTCCACAAATCTCAGGTTTCTCCCTCTTCTGCCTCCTTCGGCCCGCTCTTATGCGCACGTTCACTGAGTCGCAGTTTCCGTGGCTGGAAGGGTGTCGAAATTGTCGCTTTCTCTTCGCACCCGCAGGAAAGGCCAGTAACTCGGTGCAAATAATAATAATAATAACAGCAACGTAAAAGCAAAGGACAAGCTGTCGACTCAGAATGGAACGCACGTCCGCAGCCGTCTATTGTATTTATTCTTGCGGGAAACAAAGCAAGAACAACACAGCATCGTTTGAAGGTTTTTTTTTTTTTCGTTTTCCAAATAAAGGCGCCGTGGGACCAAGAGTTTGTACCGCATCAAGGACCACGCACAATAAGCCTCGAGCCACGAAAGGAAGCCCACTTTTCTCGTATTCTTTCACGCCATTCTCGGGCCGGATTCTTATGTTTTGTCTCACCTTTGACGTCCTTCTGGCGATCGTAACTTTCTTTTTTATTTATTTTTTTCTCTTGTCCTGCCTGAGGTGTCAACTATTTTGAGCTCGCTTTATCCTTTAATCGCCGCTCCCTTTCTTGGGAGACTCGGCCCCAAAGAAAGCTTCCAGCGCTCTTTCGCACTTTCGTCCGGCGTATTACGACAGCCTCTGCAATTTGACCTTTGTTTCTTACAGGCAACGCTGTCTCGTATGCCCACTCGAAAGTGTTTCGTTTAGTTCACGACGTCAATTCTTTTCTAAAGTTCTTTCTTAGCGGTAAATATATCTCTCTATTGTAGCTTGTTCGTGTTGAGGGTGTCTGTATGCATTAGTTTATTATTATTATTAACACTGTTATTATTATTATATTATTTTGACATATATTCCCCTCTGTATATCATCAGCATCATCCTCATCAGCCTATATTTATGTCCCCTGCAGGTCGAAGGCCTCTCCCTGTGATATCCAATTACCCCTGTCTTGCGCTAGCTGATTCCAAGTTGCGCCTGCAAATTTCCTAAGTTCATCACCCCGCCTAGTTTTCTGCCGTCCTCAGACTGCGCTTCCCTTCTCGTGTGTATATATTCCCCTGTAATGTATGCATCCGCAGGTACTCAGACCTTAGGGGATGTTCCTGGGCATTGTAAATAAACAATTGATTGATTAATTGATATAATTTATTTATTCATTTATTCATTCATTTAGTTAGACCTTTTCATCCTCCATGCGCTTCTTAGTATGTCTGACAATGAGTCACACTTTCCTGTGGCGTGTGTAGTTGTAGTTGTGCGTGCTTTGTAGTTTGCAGTTTTGCCTGGTATACATGCGTGTGTCCGTGAATAGCCATAGCGGCTAAGAGCCCAGATGGTAAACACTGTGCTTTGCGCCAATAAAATAAGCTAGTTAATTAATTTACTGCTTCCTTGATTGATTGATTGATTGATTGATTGATTGATTGACTGATTGATAAAATGAGGGTTACACAACGGTGCTCGTGGGGCAGTCCACACCACTAGTTGAACAAAACACGTCGCTGGGATAGTTGGTGCATGATTAGTTGCCAGAATTGTGGCGCAGAAAAAAGACGAGAAACGACACAGGCAACATAGGCACACGTTGGGAGCGTTTGCCGTCCACGTATATTGTGTGGGAGCGTTTGCCGTCCACGTATATATTCAACTCCACGAGAATGAACGCAGTGCCACCTGAAAGCAAACTCACACAAAATAACGTTCCATACGGGGAACAGCGATACCATTAAGATTACTGGCGCGAGCAAAAAGTTCACCAGTATTCCACTGTCCACGGATCTCGCATCACCTGAAGAAAGTAGTAGATAGCTGCGACATCCATGTTGTTTTGCTGTACGGGCAAAAGACTTGGTAATGTGTGTGAAGCTCTCGTCAAACGACTGAAAGCAAAAGCAGGTAAGAGTGTTCGTGAATGCACAGTACGAGTAAACCTCGTCAATAGGTATACATTAATTGTGACTATAGGGTGTTTTGCAAAATTAACCTTTAGCCTGTGCGAAGTACACATTGGGCAGGCAGGCCTCTGCAATAATGTTCGTGTAAGAGAACAGGCTAATTCACTAATAAAATGTACCGGGTTTTAAATTTTCTAGTCATTGTCATTAGTGTGGTTGAGGGCGTCCGAAGTCAATAGGCATCGCGTTCAGCGCATGCGTAAAATAGCTGAAGCCTTTCACATCGTCAAACATGGGAGCATGTCCATCCGCCAGGAATCGGCACTGCTATCAAAAAAGACAAAATAGCTTTTTATTGGCGGCTCACGGTTTTATTCTTCCTGTATCGCAAATATTTTAAAATTAGTATCAAAGCTGTCACGCTTTAGCGCGTATATTTCTGAATTGAGGGACAACGTTCGTCCTTTGTTCTTTTCTTGTTCTCGTCCGTTACTGCACTGCTCACAATATACCATTTCCTACTTGCACGTTAAAGATCTCCTGGGGGTCAAAATTTATCCGGAGCACCCCAATACGGCATGACTCATAATAAAAACGTGGTTTTGACACGCAATACCCCAGAATTCTATTCCATTCCTACTTGTTCCCTTCACCATCCTTCGATAGCACCAAGGCTTCGCATGTCGCAATCCGGGACCTGAATCTCGCGTATGCTTTGTCGCAGATAACGGCTTCCCCTACACACAGCGTCGAGCTTCCGTTCTCTACTCTGCGCCTCGCATAGCCAGGTTTAATATGCGTCTGGTGAAGGCTCCTTCACACTGGGCCGACCCGACACCGATTTAGGCCTGCCGACTAGTGGCGCCAGCAGTTGACAGGAAGGAAAACGATGTGGCCAACGGTTTAGAGGTAGCAAAACGCTGTCGCCAACAGTCGGCAGACCAATATCGGTGTCGTATCGGCCTAGTATGAATGAGCATTAAGGGGTGAGGGTGAGAAAGGGGGGGGGGGGGGCGTGACTGCAAGTCTCGCATGTTGCCTCGTTGTGCACAGTTGAATCTTATGTGCTTCGACTGAGGCACTCACAATGTTTAACGCAACGGGAAAAAATATCTTAAGTACCACGGCACCAGCGAAGTGTCGCGTGGCTGGATCTTTTTACCGGAGCGAATGGAATTCATCGCAGTTGCTTTCGACAACGAGCTTCCTTGTATACAGTGCTGTATTTATGAGCTCCCGGCGTAAAGGCGAAAAAACCTAGCTGTCCTATATACTAGCCGGATCACAAAGGAAATCTATACGGGCGAGCTTCATTGAGAGATGCTATTGCAGGAACACAAGTCAGCGCAGAGAGAGGTGAACTGTTTCCGACCGAAAACTGACGCTGCCCGCTACTGAGGTAGGATGGCAGCGTAGCCATATACCCTCCGGGAAAAAAGCCGTAAACCTTCTCTTTTTTTTATTGGCGATGTGGGCGCGAGGGATTCGTCGTATATCAAAAGTAATGCATCGGAGTACGGTTCATAGCCGAAATGCATTTGGTGAATTCCCACAAGGCACTGCTCTGCGTGGATTCAATCTGGTATCCGATACCTACTCAGGGACGCGTTGTTCGACAGCACGCGTTCTTATACTTGTGATCTTTGACAAGCGAGATTAACATAGACAAGAACTTTGGAAACGTCTGTTGTATAGGGGCATCGCGCGTAACGCAAAATGTTATAGCAGGGGCATTCTGACGAACCGCGCAACAAAGTGAAAGTAGCCTAGGTAGCAGGTGCTAAATTCTTAAGGTGTCAAAAATAATAGTAGCCCAGGTCTACATTATACAACTTAAGGCATTGCTGTGAAACATAACTGTGCAAGACCCACTAACTTCGCAAATTACTTAATCATTTAGGTCGGCACTTTGTACATTACAGAGGAAGAGTAGATTTTAATGAAGAGAAGGGAGGGGAGATCGGCCTGGAGAACGCGTCACTAGCCTGCTACTCCTGACTGGGGTAAGGGGAAGTGGGGGTACTTATGTCTTTGTAGCCTAAGTGAGGTTCGATTCATGATAGAAATATGTATTTTCCTAAATGATTAGTTATTGACGAAATAACGTAACTTTGACCCTGACCCCAGCATCTTCCTAAATAGTCCTGTTCTATCTAAATTGTCCTGCGCTGATCTAATACCCGATTACGCTTATAATGAGGTGCTACAAGGCCACCATTCCGAACGTACACAGATAGATCAGAAGTGCTCTAATACCACTACAGCACATCATTTTTGATTTGATTCCACACAGAATGTTTCCCGCTCAAAATTTTTAGTGTAAATTGTGAGTTACATGACATGGTGACTGAGTAGCTACGCCGTAACGCTGCTGAGCACGAGGTCACGAGTTCCATTCCCGAGTGAGCCGGGTGCATTCAAATCAGGGCTCAATGAAAAAAAACGTTCGTCATAGCGAGATTTGGGCACATTTAGAGAAAAAAACTGCATCTGGTCTCAAAGTACACTCGGAGTACAACCCGAATGTGACGCGCCTCATATTTATATTCTTGCTTGGGAACATAAAAACCCATACCCTAATTTAACTTGCAATTTGTAAATTCTGGTTTGTTAAACTTGTTGTTGGTACCTTGAACTTCGGCGCCTATTGTAGCACCGTTTATTTACTGGAGTTATAGACTCACGGTAGACACACAGAAAATGCTTGTCGCACAACGCAAATTAGTCATGTCCACATACGTATGATAGATAGAAAAATAGATAGTGTATCAGCGGAAAGAAATTTGCTCTTAGAAAAGCCGGAATGCGTTCAAAGCTACTTCCGCACACAGCCTTTGAATTTGAATTTATTTGCAGCAAACAAAAAAAAGAAAAATGTTGCTGGAGGCCAGCAAAAAAAAAAAATTAATAATAATAATAATGCTGTTTAGGACAGCTTGAGGAGACCTGGCCACCACAACACTGATCTGCACACGGATGATTGGCGAAGAGTGCAGTACTATACGACAACACCTAATGCAATGCAACAACAACCTACCCGCCATTGTTGCTTAGTCACTATGGTGTTGGGCTGGTAAGCACCAGGTCGCGGGATCGAATTCCGGCCACGGCGGCCGCATTTCGGTGTAGGCGAAATGCGAAAGCACCCGTGTACTTAGATTTAGGTGCACGTTAAAGAACCCCAGGTGGTCCATATTATTCCAGAGTCCCGCACTACGGCATGCTTCATAATCAGGTGGTGGTTTTGGCCCGTAAAACCCCATAATTAAAATTTTAACAACAACCTTTCATCCTGCTGGTTCTAGAAATTAGACATGTGCTTAAATATAGAGGGAAAAGAGAAGAAAAACCTCAAATCGGACATGAGATCGTAACAGAGCCATAAAGCAGTACAGCTATCATAGAATATTGAAAAAAATGTTCAACGCACACAAAACCTACTTCTATCATAGGCTAACAGGAATGCACTGCCAGTGAGCTCCTATTTATAAATATGCTTCTCAGTTCGCTTAACGAAGTATTAGTCAAGCGAATGTTTTTTTTTTCTCATTGTACATGGTGTTCAAGATTGTGGGTAATAAAAACTGCATGCCTTTGTTTACCATAATTTGTGCGGCATTTTAAAACGTTCCACTGTTCCACTGGTCAGCAGATATGATTCCAACTCAAAAGCTTACATCGAAAGAGAGTGAAGACACCGGATCAATTTTGTTTGTTTTATTTATTGGATCTCAATGGCTAATTGCGTGCTGAAGGACTTAAATTAGTCGGAAATCTTCCATTCTTTCTCAGTCTCTATCTACGCACGGCCCTCTTTCTGTGCTTCTATCTATAAAGAAAAACGGCACATTTGAGGAGCAGCTGAGACTCAGGTTCCGTAGGCTAAATCCCGCACTGAGAGCACCTGCTGCCCTCTTGGCCAACTCAGTAGAGAATTTTCCCGTGTCTCGCGTCCTCTCACTCTTCTCGCCGATGAACCAGACTTCGCGAACGTGCCATTCTCGCACATGAACCCTTTACGAAATCTTAGAAGTCTTGAAATACTCAAGCTTATTATCGTTGGTAGATCTGCCTTGGATACATTGACTGTGCTTTTTTTTCTTTTACCGCTTTCATCTACAGGGTATGACATGGTCCTTTCCGGGGGAAGAGGTATCACTAGTTAATCGACGATCGGAAGGGCACCGTGGAGTTGGTTGCGTCGAAATCCCGGGACAGTAATAAAACAATAGGGCTGTCCTGCTCCTCATTTTATGGCTAGTTAGACTGGATAATATTATCTTTTAAGTAAACGTGCACTTCTGTGTTTCCTGTCTTTTGAAAACAGGGTACTCTCTCTGCCTGGCACCTGAAGCACTACGACGAGCCAAACCATCACGAATGAACGTTATGTGCGTAGCTGGTTTTCACGCGAAATTCTGTGTTGGTCGACTTCTTTAGTGACGCGTCAGTTACAAAAGACGTCATGAAAAAACGCTATATTGCTATATTTCTGTTGACATTTTAATGCCTCAATAGGCATTCTGCTGAAATGAACCAGAATAGTTAATGTGTTAAACTCTTAAATGGGTGGGACTGCGCCTCTGTTATACCTACAGTAAAACGCCCAACCAGTTCCTGCGATGTATTGCAGACATGCAACATTCGAGCGGGCAACTAAAGCCGTGCATCAAGGCTGTAACGGGCCCTTCGGAGTGCAAGTCAATATTAAAGGCCACCGTACACGCTTCAGGATCAATCAATCTCCCAGCACGCACCATCAACGTTTCACATTGAGCCATCTAGACTAGCAGTAACGACAAAAGTTTGTCTACAACCCCCCTTTTATACTGAGATTGTGCCTTTTTTCATATTTCTTTCTTCTAGGGCTACGTGCGGAGACTTTGAATCATCAAAACACATACCAATCAATGGAGCACCGCGGAGCACAATTTCTTTTTCCGCGTTATCACGCTTTCGCGTACATACAGCGCAAGAAAAAAAAAAAAAAAAGATATGAACAGCCACCAACTTCACTCGCGCACTACTTTTCGGCAGAGCTTGTGCACAATTGTATTACTGCGCCAAGTAGTCCGGCAGCGTTTGACAGCGCTTTTGGTTCCTCGGAACATATACTGAATCAGCGTAGCATTTGCGTAGTGGTCGGGCATTTGCCCGGCCAGTGAAAACAAAAGCCGAAAAATACGTCCGTTTTAACGCTCAGTGCTGTATTTTGTCCGAATTTCAAGTTGTAAATCAGACTCTTGCGTGTACTGTTCCCCAGCTGAGACAAAACGTGGGTCAAAATGTGAGACTTTTTTCAGAAACGCTGTTACTTGCGCGCCAGGCTTTCTGCACTTCCTACCCCTCACAAAAAGCTCGGCACTGAAGAGGCAGTAGATCTCGGACGTGTGCAGGCAAACACATTCCCTAACCTACACAGATACCGTAAAATGTGCCCACTAACATATCGCGGCATCTGCCCCTGGTGCGGTGACATACGCCCTACACTCTTTCACATCTCGTGGGGGTGCGGTGGCAAACCAAAAGACGCCTAGCACGCCCTCTGAGCGATTGGAGGTACAGCTGACCGGCGATACCCTGGCGGGCGAAGAAGCACTCGTCCAGCAAGTTCGTCGAGCAACCATGGCCAGTGGAGTCTTGAAATGAGGACTCCACCCACTCCACCTTAGGAGCAGCCACCTCGACGATTCAAATAAATGCTTTTTTTTTCTCTCTCTTTGAAATTTCTCCCGATGAATTTGCAGTAAATGTGCTTCGGATTTCTGAAGATAGATCATAGGCGTCAACGCTTCGCAAGTGGGTTTTTATTACCGAATGAAATTTCACGATTGAGGCAATATATATATATATATATATATATATATATATATATATATATATATATATATATATTCAGTTTACGGTTATGTGCGTCCTTGGTCCAAAATATTGATTGTTTGACTGTGCGTTCTTTTGATAACTTCCCAGCTATCGAAAAATTGGCTGTGGCTTCACTCAGTTATGCCTGGGTGTGCGTAGCGAGAGGTACGGCTAATGTTATTGTTTAGCTTGGTGTTTCATTCCGTCGTTTATCCGCGGCCCTGGAACGAGATGCCGACCTAGACGACGAACCATCCTCATCTGAATGCACTCGCCTTGCCACTTTGTACTTACGACGCTTCTCGAGGCGTGTGGCTCATTCTTCCTCCGTCTCCTCGGCTCGCTGCTTCCTCTTGGATTTGTTCCGACGACGAAGCCTGGCTTCTTCCAGTCTCTCCGCCTCAATTTCCATATCTGCCGACGAATCCCACCGAGCCGCCCCTTCTATATATACGATGCAACGCCGGCTCCTCCGGCGATGCAACGCCGGCGCTTGCTAGGCAACCGCTCAGCTCGCGGTTTCACCGGCTCCTCCTCTGACGTCATTCCAGATGGTGCGGCGAGCGGCGCTGCCAGCTGCGGCGGTTGCTAGGCAACGGCTCAGCTCGTGGTGCGGCCACCGACCACAGCGAAACGGCGAGAATGCGGTCATTGTAGCTTTCGCTACAAAAATATATTTAAGGCCTGGGAATGTGCGACCTCGTAAATATATTGGCAGTTTCGCCCGACGGGCGAAGCATTGACAGCGATAGCCAGTTTTAGCGCTGCACTTAGACTCCTCGGACGAGGTTTCTAACTATAGGTGGGTGCGACATGTTGGCACGACAGAGGACGCAGTACAAGTTCGGCTGGGAAAAAGGCAGAGCCCCTCTGGCATGTTACACTATATTTTACACCCTTAAATGTGAAAAGGGTGTAAATGTGTCTATAACTCACACTCTTACACTCTTCTTGAGGGTAAGGGTGTGAGCTAAAGACAGATTTACACACCTTTTTCATTTTTAATGGCTGTAAATTATTTTACAGTGTATTTAGCGTCTCACAAGGCTGGCGTGATAAGGAGCGTTACCAGTGGCGTTGCAGGCGGGACCGACGGGAAATTCGTGCACGCCTTAAATAATTTTTTACATATTTCTGGTTGTTGTAAGGAGAACAACGCAATATATACACGTTCGGCACTGTACAGTAGGGGCAACTGTTCACCGACCTGTTATTTTGTCATTTACGTTGGGGGTGGGTGTTCGGAAAATGACGCTGCTCTTCGAAGCTCCTTCTCAATAAAGCCAACAGCCCTGGCATAACTGCTGACCGCACGCCATATGCCGCGGGAACACACGTGGCCGCCGCACGATATCGCTTCGGCTAATCCAAGTCGAACCAAGCAAAGCCGAGCGAAGCCAAGCAGAGCGAGACCCATTTCTCACGACGAGAAGCGGTGAGCCGAGACTCTTTCGCCATGTACACGCCGCGTTGACAAGAGGAAGCTTTCATTCCTTTTATGTTTCTTTTCTTTTCTTTTTGTCTCTCGCTCTTTCTTTTCTTTTTTTATCGTCTACTCGTTCTTTCTTTCCAGGGTTGCTCGTTACATCGGAGCGCTCTCTCCTGTGCCGTCTGCGACGTCCGCTAGCCTCAGACGAATATTCCAGCGACGGCCTATGCATATCTCTGAGGCCAAGCAATCCATCACAGAGCGAATAAATGTTCGGTGAGCTACAGCTAGGATGTCTGTCGCGGAAGGAATAAAAAGCACACTTTCTCACTGCCGACTTCGTCGCTTTGTTTACTTTCTCTCTCTCTTTCTTTCTATTACGCTGCCAAGGCCATCCGGGCCGGGCGTCTTGCCTTTCGCTAACGCATCTATGCATGCAGTTACCTCATTGATATCAATGTTATCATTTGTATATTCATAATCATCCTGATTAAACTGGGGCAGCAACGATACAAATTTAGTGGCAGACGCACCTGTATCCAATGGCTTATGGCTTCGAAATTGTTTTTCATAATGTTCAAAAAACGCTTTAGTTATTAGAGTCGGCTCATTATGAACGATTCCATCATACTCTATATCTAGTATTTGTTTACACAGCCCGTGTCGGCGCTCATCACCTAGGCACCTACTGCAAGGCTGTTCTTCCAGAAAACGCTGCGATCGCGCACGCACTATAGTGCACATCTGTATTTTTCGGTGTAGAAAGCCTGTAACTGCGCCTTGGCATTATGAATACCATCAATATATTGACCCAGATGTAGACATTCAAGCTCACGTAATTCACTCAGAAGTCTATACAGTGCTTTGTAATTATTCTCTTTCTCCAAGGCCAATATTGATGATTCTTCGATAGCTATCATTTTAACTTCCTGTTTGAATAATTCCCACAAAGCAAAGAGAGACAAGTCCCTGCGGCATGACAGGTGAGTTATAAGCTCAGTAACATGCTTTAGGGAGCACTCGCGCAAGAGTAATTGGTTATTAAATTTCCACAACTCCCAGCACATACGCCGGCTTTGGTATCGACGGCTACCAAAAAAATGCTGAGACTAGGCAATGGTGACTAAATAATACACGGTGCACAGTGTAACCATAAATAAGAGATAACGCGTTAAGTGAAACGCAAATTCGATCAAGCCTTTCATGCGAGGTATACTTTGGAAATGCATGTAGCGACATCCGGCCTTTTCATTTTCCCCTATGTCCCCAAGCGGATAATCAAACATCAGATGTTGCAACGCATCTCTTCTCGTATCACGTCTCCGCTTGAATGACGTACGACCTTGCGCATTACATACGCAATTAAAGTCTGGAAAAATGCCCAATGCACGATCAGCAGACAAATGATGTTCTAGAGGTGAACGGAAACTCTCGTTCAGATAGCTTGTTCGGGGCATAAATACACACAAATCTAAAACTACTACCACTGATATCAATGTTACACCATACTAGGCGTCCTTCCCTATCGCTAAACAAATGCTGCGCATCACATTGTAAATGTTTTCCAACCAATAACATACAACCAGTCGAAACTGTTATTGCATGGCTTACACAAACATTATAGTCAGATAGGGAGTTAGAGCTCCTTCTGTGTTTTCATCGGATTCAATCTTTGTTTCTCGGATAGCAGAAATATTGAATTTCCTATTGTGTAACAAACGACGAAGCTGTAGTTGCCGTCGCAAGCCACGGACATTCAAAGTACCAAAATGGAAGGAAAGAGCGCCCGCCATGATTGTCTATGGTGGTGCAGCGTTTAAACACTGCTCCAGCGATGTATCACTCTCTTCTTGATAAGGTGATGCATTGGCTACCTTTCGTTGCACTTTAACACAAGAGGCGTCTGCGGGAGTAAGCGTTCCCCGGAGCGGTTTTCTGAACTTTTACACATTGGGATCCCGGGCCTCCTTTCCCGCGGGCGACGGATTGGCCGCTGGCGCTGGACGCTTCTTAGCAGCCTCACATCGATGCAGATTCCGCTGACGATGGACGATCCTGAACTGGTGGCAATTCTGCCCGTGACATAGTTGGTTGGTCGTCTGGCAACTTGGCATCATCCACAGTGGCAGGTTTTGGGCTAAGGCTATTGTCAGCCGATGAAGGCTTTGTCTCCTCTTGTCGATGAAGTTATTCATTGGCTGTAGGCATTACGGGGAAAGAAAATATTGTCCGCTAGCACAGTACTTCCTTAGGATTAAATAAAAAGCGGTCTTTAGTATTTCAGTTGTTTTTTTTTAATTTTTTTCGAAAGCTTGCCCTTAGGCATAATACAAAGTATATCAACAATACGCGAACAGACTTGATTCATGCAAAAAATCTAGAAGTGAACGATGATACCGTCCATGAATCCAACGTTCAAGGTCGGGTGGGCGGCCAGGCCGAAGGCCTGTTGCCCGTAGGTGGCGGAGACAGCTTAGATGAAGTCCTGGGCACGTCCATAATAGATGTGTCAGTTGTTCAGATTGGCACATATTACAAGTGCCTTCAATATATTACTATAAAAGGTATAAACTCTTCGTGCAATGTTTAGCCGCTGAAACTTTCGTATTGCGCTTATTTCAAGATGTTAAGAAATGCAGCTGATAATCTGGCGCACGTAGCCTGAGCAAAAGCGGATATCATGTGATACGGCATACAGACATCACTGTAATTGTAGTTCGCTCCAAGGACAGAACAATGACTCTGTCATATCAGATGTTATACTGAAGCACGTTTCCCTAATTCGTCTTTGCAAAAAATATGTTTTGCCATAAGATCGAAACAATGAATGCGATAGCAGCATGTTAGATTATTACACGAAGTATCAGTCTCGTAGCTGTGATGGCAGTATGAATTGAAGTAAACGTAAGCTGACTAAGCAAGAAATGCAGCCAGTTCCACGAAGTGAAATCTGTCGCAACAGCGGAGCTGTGGTCGTTCTGCTTCTGCGATTGTCGTGTATGCTTATTTCTTTTAAACAGCGGAGCTGTTTATGCCGGCCGTAATTTGTGCCACGAGTGGCAAGAACTCGCCCAGCTATGACGTCACAGCGTTGCCCAGCTAACCCATACCAACTGTGCGATAGCTTCGCAAGACTCCGCGCCTAGACACTTCTTAATAGCGGAGCTGTTTAAGAGGGCCGTAATTTGTGCTGCGAGCCGCAAGAACTCGCCGAGCTATGACGTCACTGCGTTGCCTAGCAACCCCATACCAGCTGTGCGATAGCTTCGCAAAACTCCGCGCCTAGACACTGCGCGCAGCACGTCTGCTCCGCTTGCCATAAACGTTCCTGTAGCAGGTGTGAAAGCAGAGTTGCTAGTGTGCGGGCGGTAGTAGCAGCCATGGGGTAGACCTAGGAAGAACCCCACTCCCGAAGAAGAGTCCGCTTTCCGAGAAATCATGCCGCTTGGCCAAACAAGAATACAATCGCCGGCGTCATGCTGATCCTGCACAGAGAGCCGAGGAAGCCTTAGCCAAGCGACGGCGCAGAGTCGAAGCCGTGCCTCACTTCTCCTATAGGTCCGGCAACGCTCCTCCGCCGCCACGCCAGCGATGGCGTCACTGCGCGTTGCATAGCGCAGCTTGCAACACCGACACCGCGTTCCAGCAGACCCGATCCGTCAATGCGGTCGCCTAGCAATCATTTACCCAGCTTCGCCCAGCCATGTCATCAGCACCGTGTGCCTAAAAAAAAGAAAATTGTGCGGGAGCTTTTCTATCGTCTAGAATAACTTATTACGTCGTAATTCTCCTAAATGCGCTTCTAATGTCGTCCTGCGGAAGAGTAACCTAACCACTCTAAAAACATTGCACACATTTCTTAAACAATTAAAGCACTCACTTATTGACAATGCAAAGCACTGTGCATGCTTCCACACATCCTCCCTTTTTCTTTTCCTCTGCTGATACGTTTCGATGATGTCAGGAAGGAAATTGTTGGAAAAATGTGTTGCGTATATGTCAAACATTTATGTACTACTGTATTTTTTTCCTTTTCTTCATTTTTATTTATTTCAGCTGCTTTTGTATTATGTGATTTCTTTCCTCTCTCTCTCTCTCTCTCTCTCTGAGTCTAAAATAGCAGCTGCCATAGAAGTGTATTTTTCCTTTATAACAATCGGTAGCGACCCTTTAACAAATTTATTGGGTCCCAAAAGTGTGTACTTTGTAAATGTATAGTTTATTTATGCTAAATAAACTTTCAAACTTTCAATCATGCTAGCTCCCTATTCGTAGTGGACCCGCCGTAGTCAAAAGTGGTGGGCGTGAATCGGCATCCCCCTCTCTTGCTTCTCGAGTGCTCCACCACCTTCAATCCACCACCTTGCCTTCTCGAGCGCTCCACCACATCTAAAGCCCCAACCAGATGCACGCGTTGAAACGCGTCCGCACGCGCCGCATCGCGTCTCGCCGTCTTCGGCGTCATGCGCAGGAAACTCATCCCGTGTTCACGCGTATACCAGCGTCAAGCACTGTTATATTTTCACGCGTGCGCCGGAAGCTGCAGGTGAATGTTGGGTGAATCTTGTGCACGTCTTCTTTGATATGGAATGGCGACGGATGCCGCCCAGTTTGTCAGCCTTACCTTTCTTCTGCGCATACTTTGTGTCCATGGATGGATGGTTAAATGGTTACTATTTGCTACGATTTCGAAACAGAGTAATGGCACGCGCCACCTATCTCGACACTTTAAACTTTATTATACGCCTATTATCTGCCTTTAGCACTCCCGGTTTGATTATTATTAAGTCACCGAGCCTGAAATAAGTTTATTGCCCAAAGATTTATTCTTTATGCTCTCTGCTTTTGCGTCACCACTACTTCTGTAATCTTTTACTACTCTCCACCACAATGTAATTCGTATTTATTTTACTATTCCTAAATACCAGTGAATCGGCCAGGGTAATCACGTCCTCCTTGACCTCTGGATGGATACTGCGATATACCAACAAAATATTGTCCTATGCTATCCGCATTATCTCCACAGGCCAAGCAAGTGTCCTTGTCATCGGCAAATTTTCTCCTCTAACACCTTGTTCTCAGAAATCGTGACCTGGTTTCGAACAATATTGAACGGTCCTTTTAAATTATCGTAAAACTTTCATTTCTGCATTTGATTCTTCGCTGTTCGATAAATTTTCACCGCGCCTATCCTGTATGCCGTTCTTGCCTGTCTAACGTCACATTTTCACGCCATTTGTCTTTTCACTGTCCACGCTCTCGACGTTATATTTACTGAACAGTCTTCTATCTGCTTTTCCACACAGTGAATAGATGTCTTTTCTATATAGGCACCTTTTAAACTTTAGCCGCACGTCTATTTTGCTCCCGATTCCTCATTTTCATGTTAGTTTTTTGTTATGAATCAGCGTTCTTGCCGCAGCTTCTAAAGACGATATGACGCTTATTAAATTTAATAAGCGTCATTCCATCTTGGGAGGTTAACCTCCCAAGATGGAACCGAAGGTGCGCCTTGCCTCACAGACACCACGTGTTCGGCTGCCGTAAGACATGCATACTCTTCTCTCTAAGCCTGTCTCGTCCTGCACAGTGGCAATTGCCGAGCGGAGTGCTTTCAAAATTGTCCACAGCTGTGTGCCTTCCATGCGAACAATGACTCTCTAAGGAGCAACGCAGCGGAGACGACAGTCATGCACTTTACCGGCGTGAAAGAGGTCAGCGATCCTGGCGGTGTTTTAGTGAAATTGTTATTTCATCGCCTCAATTTCGAGGTGCCGACACTTTGAGAGCGTTCAGTTATCCTACCTCGGCAGGCTTCACGAAAGGTGGCAGATAGCGGCTAGCTCTGTCGAGTTCGGTGACAGTCAAAGCCCGGATAGGCGACAGTGTACAAAGAATATGCACAGCCAAAGCGGAATTCGTCGCAGGAAAGTTCAACCGGCCCCTGTCTCTTTTGGCCGATGATTGTTTTCAGCAATATAGTTTTGGATACAATCCAAGAAAGCAAAGCTCTTAAGTGCATCTTTCTTCTTTTCTTCATTTTCTTTTTTGCTTGGGTAGCGTTTCTGGCGCTTTATTCACATTTACCATGTCAGAGATTATTACGCTTATATGAGCATCCCTACTGAAAAAGAACGGAGGAAAATGACATCATGCTCACTATTTAAAACTTTCACGTCCATTTGAATCTTTAATTATCTTTGTACTTTAATCTACATTATGCTTCGTAGAAAGCTCGCTTTGCCGCATCTTATCCTTTCCTTTCCGCCACCAAGATTCCAATTGTCTTTTGCTAGAGTCTCCACAACCAGTTTCATTTATCTTTCCTCTACTGCTCTTAAAAATTAACGCCTCAGTGAAACATACTGCTTATATATTTATCGCTGGATGGATACTCTGGCATTCCAACAGGATCTTCTCATTGGTTTCTGTATCGTTTCCATATGCTGTGCACGAGAAGTGGTGTAGTCAGGGCCTCCTATACTGTAGCCAACGTTCGTCTAAAATGCGCCGCATAAGGTAAAGCCACGATATCATCCATCCTCCTGTTTCATTGTAGGTTCTCTTCCCTCCAATGGAGCGAAGAAGGGTGAAAAAAGTCGCAGTTTCGCCCGAAAAGCGAAGCATCAATCGTGATAGCAAATTTACTAGTAGAGTCTATGGAGTAAGGATAGTAGTTTTATGGCCTGCATAAACTTGGACACATTCGCTTACTAACCGAATCAACAAGTATGGTGTCAGCGCGCTCAAGTAAACATGAATATATCACACTCGATGACCACAGACAAGCACCGTCAAAACGCTGGCGTGAGCAAGCGCTCAGGAGCAGTGGCCGGAGGTTCGTGTGGTCTATCGCTTCAACGGAAACTGAGCGGCGAAAGCACAGTGCATACAAAGGTCAGAGCCGTGTGTAGATCGCTTTCAAGTTACGGTGCGCGCGACAGCCCTCAGCCGCGCAAAGTACAAGTACGCAGTTCCTGGCAGAGTAGAAGCCGCGCACCCTCCCTTCCGTGCTGCCTTCCCGATTTCCTCCTTTTGCGTGGGAGATTGAGTCGCCAGTTCCCCTTGCGCCCGGTTGTAAGATACGCATAGCTAAACGTCGCCTTCCCTCCCTCCCTCCCTCCCTCCCTCCCTCCTTCCTTCCCCACACGGCATTTCGCACGACCGGTGACGTCATGCTTGCTCGCTGCCGTGCCTTCGCTCTCCGTGAAAGCGCGCGTCCCTCGTGCGCTTTCACTCGCACATACAGCATACGGCGCGCGATGACGAGCTTTATAGCCGTTCGACTTTATACGGAACCTCACAGCGACGACGGCGACGGCAGGAATGCGCTTGAGTCTCTATATAATTGCTATCGCAATAATAATTGTATACAAAATCACAGCGGATATTTGAAAGATATATAACCTGTCCAGTAAAACGTATCAAACTTTACGGCACCATACGTTAATAGAAAATTTTAGCTTTTCCATACAACGTATTACCCCTTACATAATACCCGGATTACCTCAGACTTGTTACGAAGTCATACGTTAATAGAACGTTTTAGCCTGTCCATACAACGTATTATCCCTTACATAATAACGGATTACCTCAGACTTGTTACTCCGTCACACGTTAATAGAACGAACGCTTTAGCTTGACCATATTATGGCCAAGCTCAAACGCTTGTCCAAAACGCTTGTCCAAGCTATAACGCTTGTTCTAGCTTCTCCATATCGGTGTACCGTATCATGCAGTGAGAAAAAATAAAACTCCAGTTACGCCCGGACCTATATAGACCGCTGCACAAAGGTATTGCCTGTGTACGCCTCGTATCTTAGGCAGTGCTGACAATCAGCTTGTGAGATCAAGTATAGATGCCGCACGCTACTCTGGCGCCATCTCGTAGCCATCGTAGACGCACTACGCCCTTCTCACGATTTTCGCATTACCCTCTTCCTCCACTTTCCAACTCGCACTCTCTTTGCTATCGCGGTCTTTCATCCCCTGCTGCGCGCCGCGACCGCTCTTTCATCATTCGCGGTGCTCGTCCGCTCGGTTACGAGGGGCGCCGACGAAGGAAAGAAGACAATCCCAAACGAATAATCCAATCAATAAACGAGCGAAATAAAACCGCAATAAAATGTTTAGTGAATGAGCCACACAAATAAATAAAGAAAGAAGGAAAAAAAAAAGGGAAACCAGTGGTCACCAAAGAAAGCGGCAATGATCCATCCGCCTTCCAGGCTTCCTATTCTGAATTCAGGAACGTTACTGCGTGTCTTTAAATGAGCTCTCCCTTGAATCGAGCGCATCCGGAGCTCTGCCTGCCCATTTGCATCCGCAGACAATTTTTCTTTCTCTCTCCTACGCGCTCTTCAGTACCCAAAGAACACATTCATCACATTTACGTCTGCGCAATTCCTCTCTGTTTTTATTCTCGACATCGTTAGATGACCAAACGCTTCTCATTCACGTCTTTGGTCTTCCTCCTCTCAATCGGCAGGTGAGAGTGCAAAGATGGAAAGAATCCATTACGCCGCTCTTTCGTAACGGAGGAAAACCCGTCGACTCGCCGCGGTAAATGTATCCATTCTCGCGATCGCTTGATAGGGGCCGCAGCTCTTTTTTATAATTATTAGTACTTTTTCGGACAAAAGTATTTGCTGTACGATAATGTGAAAATGAGCTTCCGCCAAAGTGTCCATAACACCAAAGATCCAATAATAATAAATAAAACGGCTACGATTTCGGCAAAAAAAAAAAGAAGTAAATGGCGCTGAAGATGTACGGAACCGTGCAGTCAGTCTCAAAATCTTATTCAACTTTGGGATCGGGAAAATGTTGAAGTTCCGTGCAGTTTGTGATCGTGGAGAATAAACCAGTACAGTACTATAGATAATTTTCACGCATGAATTGCAGGCTAGAAATCCGAATACTAGATTGCGTGTGATCTCTACCATAGAATGTTCCATTCTCTCGCACTATTTGTGGAGGCCAAATGATTCGGCACTGTCTTCCATTTTCAGTTAACCAACTACGAGCAAGTAAAATGTAAATTGAGAATCCAACCTATATTAACCTGAAAATGTTCTTTGTCACGCAAGATTGATCGTGTGCCTACTTCAATTCTAATATGCTATATATATAGTTTTTCTTTTTTTGCAATGGCTGTGATTCATTACTTTCTATGTATTGATATGTATACAATTCAATTTCTCTATTTCTGTTTTAACATAGTGCATAGCTGGTGGGAATAAACACGCGTGTGATTACGTTGTTGTAAACCATTTATCAACTCGGGCATTTTGTGTATATACCCCTTTGATTGAGTGTTATGTCAATTATAATTTCAAACTGCTGCTTTCTGTATGTGAACTACCATGTACATGGGGGCTCGAACACCTGTCCAACCTATTTATTGCGCTTTTGGTTCCAGCCTCCACTTTTTTTTTCGAATGGAGGAATAATCTTTTTTTCTTCTTGTCCAGTCTGCGGATCGCAGATCTCAGATCCCGTTATCCCTAAACTTTTGACGCTGACTCTCGCTTCGTATATGATTGATGGTGCTAATGACAGTGATGATGATAATTATGCACCTTGAATTCGTGCCACGTACCTACATGGTATATGGGCCAAGAATCAGGTGATCCTACGCACAATTAAAGACTTCAGAAAAATGAAGTTGAAAAGCTGAATGACACCACTGTGATCTTCGTATTCTTTTCTACACTCAAGGTAAGGGACATACCCACAGCGGGAGATCGAGCAGTGAGATGAGTAAAACGTTTTACATAAACTCAGGGTCAACAATAATATTTAAAAATAGAAAGAAAACAATGTGGAAGTTTGGCAAGCTAGTAAGTGTAATAATACCATCTTAGTCATCGTCCTATTGGTAACTTAACCATCAGGACATGTTCTGCTAAATCTTGTTTGTCTTCCGGCATCACAGCAGCAGAATTAAGCCACAAGAGCGCTGATGTCGTATAGAAAAAAAAATAGCATCTATAAAAAAAGAACAAGCTTCCTGTCTTTACCTCTTCCCCTCCTGAACAACGCATTCTTTTTCTCGGTGTAGCAAGTTGAACGACCGCAGCTTCAATCTATTTCGCAGGAACCTAAAATAATAATAGAAACGTAAGCCATAATGAATATGTGAGCAGGCGCCCTGAACATAATAGCGGTGTCTCCATTTCCGGAAAATTTGCTCCACCAAGCAACGTTGGAACCAAAATTACTTGTTTTATTTATTTATTTTTTCGTTCGCGTGTTGCATTCAGACGACTCCTGAATCGATGTACGCAACCCTTGGACGAACACTGCCTCTAGCCGCGCTGGATGGCGAAACTTGTTTGAGAGGAGGCGATGGTTTCAGGAATATTGCTTTGCAAGGCTCGTGAACCCATTTCGACGACGCTCTTACGGCACCCTTTATGGAACGAGTCCTGAGGGGTCTAACTCCATTCGATCTCTCGTTCTAAGTTTCCACGCCATTTGTGTCTGTCCCCGTAACACAGAGCCGCAGAGACCGCCGTACCAATCTAACAATCATTCTTTTTGTTTACTCTATTATCCAGCTTGCCTAGCCATTGCCTTCTCGTAGTTTTCCAGATCCGTGGTGCATTCTATAGCAAAACCAAAACACACAAGTACACTGAAGAGATCGATAACAAGAAATGAGGAAAAGCGTAAGAAACCACAGTTAAAAGAGAAGTAAAAGGTGAAGGACTAAATAGGCAGATGTTGTTGAGACAAGAAAGCTCCTATGTCTGGAAAAATCGTGGTTAGCAGTGGAGTAGACAGATGGTGGCAAACCGGGCACTTAAGGTCGATTAAGGAGGATTAAGGTGGATTAGGGTATCTTTGTCTTGATGATTTATTGTATATAGAAAGTCATATATATATATATATATTATTTCGTCATTTTAGAAGAACACACAACAGCTTCGCCGGTCTTCCTTCTTCACAGAGTGGAAGGGCACTAAGTTTTTATTGCGATAGCAATTATATGGACACCCGAAGCAGATTTATGCCGTCGTCATCGCCGTCGTTGTGAGGCGACATATGAAGACCAACAGCGATGAAATCGTCGCCGCGCGCCGTATGCTGCATGTGCGAGTGAAAGCGCGGGAGGGACGCGCTCTTGCACGGCGGAGAGCAAACGCGACTTCTTCCGTCGCGCGAAGGGCCGTGGGGGGACGGGAGGGAAGGAGGGGAGGCAACGTTTAGCTGCGGCACCAAATCTGCATTTACATAAAAATCAGGCAAGTTTGCACTCGGTCGCGCAATGCTTAGGCAGAGCGAAGCTTACTGGCTGCTACTGCTAGGTATGAACTTGGTTGCTGCTAGGTCTTAAATTGGTTTAACTTAACTGCGCAGATAGGAAGGTATTCTCGAGCGATCATTTTTGGAGGTTTACCTTCCCTTTCGCGACATCTCACGTGACTAGCGCTGGACGCATGGGCGCCTACGAGTGACAGCGCTCCTGGCATTCTACAAACGCAGGCGGGCTAACCAAGTTTGGTACAGTGCCAAGAACGCTGTCGCTTGCCGACGCCGAACACTTATTCGACATTTAGCGTGTCTAGCGCTGCACGCGTCGGCGCCTACGAGCGACAGCGTTCCTGGCATGCCACAAACGCAGGCAGGCTAACCAAGGTTGGCACAGTGCCAAGAACGCTGCTGCTTGCCGACGCCGAACGCGTTGGATGCTAGCCGCTCGATATCAATCGACCAGCTTCGCTGTGTCTTGGGCTTTGCGCGGCCTAAAAAAAAAACAAACTCGCGGACAACTTTCTGTGGCAATGAAGGAAAACCTACGGGTGCGTGGCTGCTGCACATGTGTTACCGCGCCAAGTAGTCCGGCGGTGTTTGACAGTGGTTGCTCGGAACAGACGCTGAATCGACGCAGCTTCCACGTGCGACGGTTTCGCGCTTGCCGAGACGCCAGAAGGGGAAAACCGCAAAATAAGCAATCTTTTACACTCAGTGGTGTGTTCTGTATTATTTAACTGTTTCTAATAAGGTGTTTATGTTTTCTCTTCTCCAGCCATACTAACGTGGGTTTAAACACTGGACTCTATTCAGAAGCGCTCTCACTTGTGAGCGCTTTGACTCCGTAGCTTTCCCTTCATTGCCACAGAAAGTTGTCCGCGAGTTATAGTGCAAGCTTTCGCCTTTTTTTTTTTTTTTTCTCCTGGCTCAGCGCGCGGCGGACAGAGGAGAGGCAGGGGTAGGGAAGGCGAGGAGGAGAGAGCGTGCGCATACACGCGGTCTCCTCCTCCTTCTTTGGGTTGCCATGGCTACCATGGCTACCACGACTATGCACCACAAATTACGGCAGGATTAAACAGCTGCGCTGTTAAAACGTTGCGAGGCGATAAGGTGGTAAAGACTTCCGAAGCTGCTCGACGAGTGTCCCGTTCTGATCGCGCCGAAAACCTCCGAGCCGCCGCCAGAGGCACCAGCAACAGTCACCAACGCTGCGCGCGTTCGGTGCGAACGTGGGCAAAACGCCGACGGCGTCGACAACAGTTCTGCGCGTTGCTGCTGCTGCTACATGTCCAAGTTTACACAGCTTATAAAAATACTGTTCTTATTCCGTATAGCTCTCTACTAATTTGCTATCGCAACTGATGCTCCGCCTTTCGGGTGAAACTGACATTTTTTACGCCCCCGGCTTACGTCAAAGGCTTCTCCCAGCGATCCCCCCCCCCCCCCCCCTCGTTTGCCGAAGGTGTAACCCTTAAGAAAGATACACTTATAGTCATCCATTTTGAAAGCTAGCCTTAGGCTCTAGGCGATTGATATTTTGGCCTTCGGCGCCAACACCCTGTTGGCCATGGCCGAAGGAAAGTTCTTATTTCAGTTTGTGCATCATCACATCTTGGAGTTCGCAGCGCCAAAAAAAAAAAAAAGAAAGAAACAAAGAGACGAAAGGTAACGAAAGCACAAACACAGCACATTGTCAGTGGTTTCTTTCGTTTCGTCTCTGTTGTTTCGCGCTGTATGCGTCAAAATGTATTACCAACTCGCCCAACAAGCCACCCTTCTGATGCTTACGTCATTGCTGCAGCCTAGGTTGGCATGTTGAACACCATTTTTAGGGGCGAAGCTCCTTAGGGTGTGGGTCTGTCCCTCCTCTGTAGTAGTAGTCGTCGTAGTCGTCGTAGTAGGTAGCCACGTCTACTTTTATGAGAAAAAAAAATTCCGAGAGTTGTGGCCGTAGCGGAATCGAACCAGGGACCCCTCGCTTCTGAACGCGTGGCGCTAACCACTACGCCACGAAGCTTTTTTTTTTTTTTTTTTCTTTATTGCATTCGTACAACAGTCAACCACGTAGTGACAAATTCATAATTTTAGAACTGTTTCATGTGTAACAAGCCTTCAAACATGTGGAATAAAGGGCAGAAGCATCTTTACCAACATTCACAAAGCGAGGTGTGTATTAGAGTGTTGTGACGCCATGAAGGGTGCAGTTGCGATGCTCCAGATTGATTTTGAGAAGGCCTTTGACCGCGTGCCACATGACTTACTTATAACTGTCTTAGAACATGCAAATGTTGGCACAGTAATAACTGAAGCTGTTCGTATGGCGTACAGTGGTTGTAGTACTAGGCTCATTGTTAACAAAGAAGTTGGAAATCTCATTCAAGTGCGTCGCTCAGTTCGCCAAGGTTGTCCTATTTCCCCTCTCCTTTTTTGCATGTTCATTGAAAGCTTTTGCCTAAGTATTATAAACCGCAGTACAATTAGTGGCTTCAGGCTACATGCATCTGAAGTACGCGTTCTGGCCTATGCAGACGATATAGGTGTTTTTTGTTCAAATCTCGAAAGTATAGCGGAGGTTATTACCATTGTAAAACGTTTTTGTCAGGTAAGCGACAGTGCAGTCAATTGGGGAAAATGTATTGGTTTTTGGCATGGCGATTGGGATCTCACGCCACAGTTTTTCCTAAATGTGCAATGGGTAACAACCCCGGTGAAGTATTTAGGCGTACCCTTAGAAAATTACACCGACAGTGATCCCTATTGGAGGAGACAGACAGAAGAAATCCGAGAAAAAGCCGCGAAATGGAAGGGCAGAGATTTATCAATCTTTGCTCGTGCAAAGGTTTGCAATTTGTTTTTCATTAGTAAATTGTGGTATGTGTTACAAGTGCTCTACTGTTCTCGAGTGAATGTGCAGAGACTTCATCGAGTTTTTGCCGTGTTTATATGGGGATCGACATGGGAACGAACAAGTCGGACGAACCTTTTTCGGCGTGTTCGTCATGGGGGCTTAAGCTTGTCGCATTTATTTCTGAGACAGCTTGTAAATCGTTTTTTGTACCTTCGAGATGTTCGGGATCCTTTCCTGCGCACAGTTTGCCAAGTACGACTGGTCAGTGCTTTGCCCACATTTGTCATCTCTTCCAATAAAATGGAAGGTCGCCTACAGGGTTACCTATACTACGCCACGAAGCGCACATGGACAGACGCACCTAGATGGCAATAAATACCCAACATTAACGAAAGGCTGCGCGTTTCTAACGCGTTTGTGCTAGCGCGTTACGGCCCGTGCAAGAAGCTGGCGTAAGACGCCGTGGCCTCTCCGCCTTACCCCCGTATTCATAAACGCTGATGGCGTCGGCAAACGCGGTGCACGTTCCGGCATGTGTAAACGGCTGCGCAAGACGCTGTGGCCTCTTCCCCTTAGAGTGCTGCACGTTTCTAACGCGTTTGTGCTAGCGTCCCCTTAAGCGGGAGATGGTGCAATTATAATGAAGGGCGCTGTTATAAAATAGGAATGACGTCACATATGGCGCGTGTCATTGGTGGAAGTCAATCGTTCGATTTAGTGCGGCGAGACTGGGCGAATTACACGGAAGATTCACGGTTTACCGATGATTCCCTCCGGAGCTTCGCCCACTCATCATCATTCACCCCGTGGATATGCGGTGTTTTTTTTTCCTCTACTTTAATAATAATGTTATTTGCTTTTTCTTATTCTCTTAGGTTTCATCAAAAAGTGGCATAATTACTTATTAGTGATGTTACTGCCCTTTTTTTTCAGTGTAGGTCATACAGACCATTAAAATAGCGGGAAGATGGCATCGCATGATCTTTCCATTGCTAAACTTGGCTAATCCTCCCACACGATTTAACTGCAATAAATTAAAGGTAACAACAACAACGGCAACGATGACGATGACGACAACTTCAATTACCCTTGTGTGTGTGATACTAAACCCTAGGTGTATGTCCTAGGCCAGTATATCACAACGACCTACATCTACATCTGCGTCAACTAACTCCATCGTATGTCTCCAAATTTCCCAATTTCATCACACCACCTCGTTTTTTGCCATCCTCTAAGGGCAAGATAGTTCCCCGACAGGATATGCACGTGCATGTGTGTGCAATATGTCTCTCTCCCCATCCCCAAGAAACATTCTTTCTTTTGTTAGGCACTACACCAGGTGTTTTATTTTTAGGGGCGAAGCTCCTTATAGCGGCACCCGTTCCGTCCCCGTCGTCGTCGTAGTAGTGTGTAACCAGTCTGAGAAAAATGGGAAAAAAAATTCCGAAGTTGTGTCCGTAGCGCGGAATCGAACCAGGGACACCTCGCTTCCGAGTGCGCGGCGTTAGCCCACTACGCCACGAAGCGGACATGGACACACGCACCACGATGGCAATAAATACCCAACATTAACGAAAGGCCGCGTTTCTAGTGCGTTTCTAACGCGTTTGTGCTAGCGCGTTACGGCCCGTGTAAGAAGCTGGTGTAAGACGCTGTGGCCTCTCCGCCTTACCTTCAACGCGTTTCGAACGCGCTGCCCAAGGCGGTGGCAAGTCAAGTTCAAGTCGAGGAGCGTTTATGAATACGGGGGGTATACTCTCTCAGCAGTCATGTGATGGCGTCGGCAAACGCGGTGCACGTTCCGGCATGTGTAAATGGCTGCGTAAGACGCTGTGGCCGCTCCCCCTTACTAGAGAGTACTGCACGTTTCTAACGCGTTTGTGCTAGCGTCCCCTTAAGCGGGAGATCCGATGATTCCCTCCGGAGCTTCGCCCACTCATCATCATTCACCCCGTGGATATGCTGTGATTTTATTGCGATAGCAGTTATATGGACACTCAAAAGCAGATTTCTGCCGTCGGCGTCGCCGTCGCCGTAGCCGTACCCGTCGCCGTGAGGTTCCGTATGACGTCAATGGAGATGAAATCGTCGCCGCGCGCCGAACGCTGTATGTGCGAGTGAAAGGGCGCGAGGAGCGCGCGCTTTCACAGGGAGTGAACGCACGGCGGAGAACAAACGCGCGTTCTGCGCCGTGCTCGCTTAATGATGATAAGTGGTTCTTGAGGGAAAGGGAAAGGTTGGCGCTATCTTCTGCAGCCCTTGAGGGAGCACGGCTCAGCGCCAATGCCGTGCTCGCTTAAGGGCTGCAGAAGTAAGCGTCTCTTTCCTCCTTTACAATCACCATATATGTAGAGCAAACGCGCCTTCTTCCAACGCGCGAGAGGCCGTGGAGGAGGGGGGGAGGGGGAGGGAAGGGAGGCGACGTTTAGCTGCGGCACCAAGTGCCTATTTATATCAGAGGCTCCGGCAACAGTCACCAACGCCGCACGCATTTTGAGCGAACGCGGGCAAAACGCCGAAGGCGTCGACAATAGTTCTGCGTGTTGCCGGTGCTGCTGCATGTGCAAGTTTATACAGCTGATAAAGCTAATATCATTACTCCGTATAGCTCTCTACAAATTTGCTATCGCAATTGATGGTTCGCCTTTCAGGTGAAACTGCGACAACTTTTTTTTAGCTGCACCAAAATTTTAAAACTTGATTCTGATAGATAGCACAGTTCTAACCCTTGAGCTAAATTACACGATGACGAGGCAATTACTTCTACTAGCAATCAAAATGGTTAAGTTGACAAGTACCATAATTACACTAATTATAATTTTTTTTACTTTAAGAAAGGCTAATAATGCTAGCGCATAAAAACTACTTCCATGATGTCACACTGAAATGCAGGCGCTGGGGTTCCAGCGCATTATTTAAGAAATAGGACTTCAACTTTAATTCAGTACTGTATACATCAACCTCTTTCCTAAAAAATAACGAGAGCAGCTTATTTAAACAATAGTTTATCATTACAGTGTGATTTAGGGGTTTTTCCTCATTGTTGCCTAAACTGACGTTGAAGAATGAAAGTCATACAACGTGGTTTTAGTTTATTCAAACTTCCAAATGCGGTGCTATAAGAAATGAAGTGACATCCGGCCATCAAAATTACTTATTTAATGAATGCATTGCGCATGCACTCATAATTTCTGCATGTGTGTGCGTTCGTATGAGAGCGAACATTTTGTAGATGCAAAACTTACGCCTGCACTACATAAACATGTATATTTCCTCAGCTACAGCATCATTTCAAAACTTACGGCATCAACTTTCAAAACTCTACTTTCGTTAATTGCGCAGTTACAATTTCACTACTGGTAGAGAAAATTAAGGTTCAAGTTCAATTATTTGAATTTTCACGCCGAGATCCCACTGCCAGCATGTCGATGTGACGTCGAGGATTTCAGCGAACTTTCTCGCCTTTAAGGCCTGAGAAGAGGCAGTCAATGTCTATGACGTCACGATGAGCTAGTGCCGGAGCGTTAAGGCGGCGCCGAACACCTGTCTTTCGTATTTACGTTTCTTTTCTTCTTTTTTTTCTCTCTCTCTCTTTTTTACCAAGCATCTTCTAGCGGTAAGAGTGCCTTTCTTTCGGTATTGTTGAAGGGTGATTTAGCAATACAGCTGGAATAAATGTTTGTCTTTTCTGTGCCGCTTCAAGGAAGGTGAGAAAAACCACATCAACGTAGACGCGACTACAAGAGGTCCCAGGAAGAAAAATAAAGAAAGAAAAGTGCAGTGCATGTCCCGTCTCCTGGCGGCGAAGGCAAGAAACAACTCAACAGATTAGTGTTGCTTTGTGCTTTCATGGCGAAAGTGCTTCAATCGGCGCGATCCACAAAACGTGGTGCTCGCGTCAAAGCGCGCGGTTCGAGGCTACGCAGCAAGGACGTTCTAGAAACAAGGCCTCCCTACGAGGGCGGGCACAAAAACAGTAATCACACTATTGCTGGTGTCAGATTATTGCATTCGAGATGCTGCATGTAGGAGCCCGATGGAAGGCGTCTTCCTTTGTCTCCTTAGGTCGGTAATAAACGCGCAGATCGCTGAATCGGCAGGGCTTGCGACTTCTCCTGCTTACGTTGATGAAAGGCAGGCACGCAGACCCGTACACATGGAGGAACAAAAAGGATCACACAAACGCAGGTTCTTTTGAAGTGGCCGTGTCTGCACGTCCGTGTCAGCACACCTAGTAACATGAATCTCTACCAACTTGCTCAACTCTCAGTCATTCTGGGGCTCTCATATGCTTCTCTTACAAAAGCAAAGTGTGTGTGAGAGAGAGAGAGAGACAGACAGACAAAGAACTTTATTGATGGTCCTGAGGAACCGCGTTATGGTACCTCCCTTTTCAGGGAGTGCCCGTAGCCGTCGCGGGAGAGGGAAAGAGAGAGCAAGAGGCGAAACGTTTGCGTAATTCGCAACGTTCACTGGTACAGAAGCCCCGGGGAAAAAGCAGAGGAACGCCCCAGGGATTAACGCCATAAGCACTCGAGGAGAAACACACGCGCTTGTTTGCAATAACGGGACCGGGTGATACAGAATAGCCAGGCTTTCGGTTCCTGACAATTGCAGACCTTTACGTAGAAGGCAAGGAAAAATCTCGTGCCATATCGGCGGTGCCTGGGACAATATTTATGAACCGCGCCGTGACGGTGTTTTTTCCGAGGTGAAATGTAACGAAACGCGAAACAGGAAACAAAAGAAGAAAGACGGTAAAACACAGCACCGTCGTATGACGCTGCATATTCATGAGTTTCCCCAACATAAGGCCCCGAGGTGGTCCCGCCATATGGAATAGCAACTCACTATACACACGTCGATTCTGCACTTGGTCCTCACACGTTGCTCATGTTTACGCTTGTTCGCTTTCTTTAGCTTTGTTTTAGCGACGGTAACGGGTTAGATATAGACGTCCAGCAACGGCGATGGTGGCCATTGCTGATAGGGGTTTCGTTAATATGCAAACCGTATAAATATTTCTTAAGACAGTGCGTATGCAACTACTGGAGAGGAATAGAATAGTGGTGAAACAGGCCGGCAATTGTCACTGGCAGTGGCGCAGAGGTTACGTGCTCTTCAGCAAGTTGAGTGCAGAAACATAGAAATAAAATATAGGAAGATTGAAAGGAACGAAAAAAGCAAGAGCTAATAATAGCAAATCACTAAGACTGCGAAAAAGATAAAAAAATTTAAATGAACAACTTAGCTGCAGCGCTCACTCAGTTAAGACGTAGTATTTCATTCAGAAGTCTATTTTCGTTTAAATGACGTGGAAAATGTTGATTATTATTTAATTAACCTGAAAACCAAGCTTTCTGCGATGCGATTGCATGGTTTCTTCAACAATCGATCGAAAACAATTAACTACCAAACACGGTAGCTCAGTGGTTATGGCGCTCTGCTGCCGAGCAATAGGTCACGTGTTCGATCCTCGGACGGGGAGACCACATTTCGATTGAAGATAAATGAAAAAAAAATGAAAAAGAAAGAAAGAAAAAGGGAACGGTCGTGTACTCATATTCCGAAGCACGTAAAAGAACCGCCTGGCGGTGAAACTTTATTTGTAGACCCCCCCTCCCCGCTATGACCTGCCTCGTATTTGGATCGTGGTTATCGCCGCGTAAAACAAATCGCTGTACCCTAAACGTGGCGCAGTCGAAATCTGGGACGTCACGGTTACCTGGTGTGCCCTCTTCAGGACGGCGTCGCCAGTAAACTTTCGCTTCAGCGTTTTTTTCTCGCATGCCGCAGCCTCAGCCCACGGTAAGTTATACGGCAATCATGCTATTACACAAGCGCAATTCACTAGTACAGCTTAATTTATTACTCCTGTTTTAAGTCCCTTTATCGTCATCATCATCGCGTCAGCCCTATTTTTTATGCCCACTGCAAGACGAACGCCTCTCCCCGCTACCTCCAATTATCCATGTCTTGCACTAGCTGATTCCAAGTTGCGCCTGATAAAGTTCCTAATTTCGTCCGATTTTTCTCGGCGCCCTCGACTTCTCTTCCCTTCGCATATATCCTGTAACTCTAATGGACCCCCGGTGATCTGCGTTACGCATTGCATGACCAGCCCAGCTCCAATACTTTCTCTCGTAATATCAACTGGAATACAGGCTACCCCTCGTGTTTGCTCTCAGATCAGAAAGCGCCTCTAATAACAAGCTGTTAGATGTGTAGGCGTGACTGTTTTATTCGGCTACAGCATATTCAAGACATGCATTGTTGGCCAGAAACATTACACCCTAATTCTTCCTAATTATTTAACCATTTACGCTAAAAGATGCAAAACCCACTTCAGTTTTGCGAGGTCTGAAGCTTACGCAACTCTCCTTCAGGTGATCAACTAGGAACAAGCATTGGCTTCACCTCTGCCGGTAAGAATATGCGAGCGCTTCCACAGCAGAGAACGGCCCGCCTTTGCCCTCTACTGATCATTCCTGAGCCATTCCATTCTGGTATAGGTATCACGCAGAGGGTGATCGTATGCGAACTATACGGAAACCCCCCTCCTGCTTTCATAGCTTCGTTTACATGGACTCGACGCGACGAGGTCAAGTCAGATGTCGAGCTGACCCCGCCCGACCAGGCCGCGTTTGCGTACATCTGTAGCCAAATGGGTCGGTCGAGTCGTCCGACCCCTCGCAGGTGGGTCGACAGAACTATATACAGCAACTGTTCTTGTACTTGTATCCAAACACTGGCTCATACCCCACTACGAGAGATTGGCCAAGGAACAGGCGTTTTCAAGTGTTGATTTCTTTCTTTCTTCTAGTATACTACTGCAGATCCCAGCTTTCCTCTTCTTCAACGGTTACTGCTTGCGCTACTACTACTTTTTATTCTCTTTCTTATTCTGCTGCTGTTAGTATACTATTTGTTTATTTATTTATTTATTTATTTATTTATTTATTTATTTATTTATTTATTTATTTATTTATTTATTTATTTGTTTGTTTGTTTGTTGATTGTTTGTTTTTTTGTTTGTTTGGTTGGTTGTTTGTTTGTTTGAAAACACTGCAGGCCAACTTGGCCCAAGCAGGAGGGGCAGATACTGGATAATAAAGACAATAATAGGTTGGTACATACAATGTTACCTGCTATACTTTCTTTCCTTGCTTCTGTCTTCTTGTCTTTCTTTCTTCCCTTCTTTCCTTGTTTCTTCTCATCCTTGTGCTGTGAAAGAAAAAAAAACGTTGTGGAAATAAATCGCACGAGTAAACAGCACAGGCAACCTTCGCCCATGGCAGGCCCTGGTCACGTGCCTCCAATGGCCGCAAACAAATTTCTTTCTCGCATCACTCCGTTTAGTTTCTTCCTTGCTTGCTTCGCTCATCGAAGGAGAATTGATCGATTAGGCAGCGGCTCGATGGCTCCCCCCCCCCCCCCCCCCCCAAACGGTCCAGTGAAGCGCCAAATGCGCACGCTCTGTATGACGTAACCAGGAAACACGCCTTGGCGCAGTTTATACACGCAAACACACGCGCACGCATGCATGCACGCGCACGTGCGTACTCTACACGTAGTCGTTTATGCACGCGACGAGAAATTAGTTGCGCAAACAACGACGAAGCGAGGAAGCAGCCGAGCGATGTTGCAACCAGGGTTAAGAATGCTGGGCGACTAAACTAAGCGTTCTCCTTTGTTCTTTCAGTTAGGCGTATTCTTCGCAACTCCCGATGAACAGGAGAAAAAAATTTGCACACTTATTAAGCCATTCGCTGCTTTTAACGCGTATACAACTTAGGAAACATTTGGCGTTCGTGAATGAGTGTAAACAGCATTTGTTTTGGCGCTCCCAAAACCTTGTACCCTACTTCGATACAGGAGCCAGAGTTGCAAGTCAGGTTCAGTGTAGAGCGATGTTTTACATCTGCAATGAAGCTGCTAGTGTGAGGAAATGAGCAAAGCATATATATATATATATATATATATATATATATATATATATATATATATATATAGTAGTAACTGGATTTTTCAATGGGCCAAGCGTATTTAGGAAAATCAGAAGCACAACTTCGCGGTTATCTTAGGTTTATTATTTTCCCAACAGTTTCGGTCGGTGGACCGACCTTTTTCAAGGGACCGACCTTGAAAAAGGTCGGTCCACCGACCGAAACTGTTGGGAAAATAATAAACCTAAGATAACCGCGAAGTTCTGCTTCTGATTTTCCTATATATATATATATATATATATATATACTTGCAAAGTGTTGTCCAGAGGCTCACTCACCACACGCCCTGACTTTACGAGGAGCGAAGTGCAACTCACGGTGATCTAGAGCAGACTACTCGTCAGTCTTGATACCAAGAGAACGGAAGCGCAGTCGAGGTCGGCAGAAAACCAGATGGGATGATGAAGTTAGGAAATTCGCAGGCGCAAGTTGGAATACGCTAGCGCAAGACAGGGGTAATTGGAGATTGCAGGGAGAGGCCTTCGTCCTGCAGTGGACATAAAATAGGATGATGATGATGATGATGATGATGATGATGATGATGATGATGATGATGATGATGATGATGATGATGATGACTCGTCAGTTGCGCATTTACCACGTGACCGGTTTCGCACACTTCACACACAAACACTTTTTTCCACTTTAACACTCCTAATGCTAACGCGAAAAAAAACAAACATTAAGGAAAGAAAGAGGTCAGGACTGTAGCATATGTATGTGTAAGGATCTTGGTTTTCTGAGGCAGAGATAAGCTTCCATGCGGTTCTCTTTTATAGCAAATTTTTCTTTGCCACGTTAATGATCTCTTTTTCTTTCTTTTTTGAGATTGTCTTTTATTGTCGATAAAAGTTATGTCACTGTCTCTTTCCGTACTGTCTTACAGCCCAACGTCTGTTCATTTCGAAATCTAAAACTCTCTTCTTCGTAGCACTACAGATGATTAGCGCACGTGAGCTGCAGTGAATGGGGGGCCCCTGCTGGTCTTTTTTCTTTTTGTTCTTTGTTTTTGACCTGGAACGCCTCCGCTCGGTCTGCGCAAGAAGTCGCTGGCAAAAACCGAACGTTACCAAAAAATGGTATAATATTGTCGCCTATATCTTTGCAACCGTACTGGCCACGCGCCTTACTTAGGTATCGTAACGTAGAGGAAAGAATCCATAACTCTTATCAGAGATATGTCACGTGCACAGATAAGGCCGTTGCAGCGCCACGCATGACGTAATCGTAGCTAAAGTTGGCTTCTCTGTCGGCTTTGGGAGAGGCATTACATATATCTCAGCAGTACGTTTGTCGACCCGAGCGGAACAGTTCGCGTTTAAGAGAGCTCATTTCAGTCATGGTAGGTATATTCTATCAAACTCAAACCTTTGCTAATTAGGAGTCATAAGGTCTTGAATGAGTTCACGAATTTTGACAATTGCTCATCTATGGCGCCCTCGCTTTCGACACGTAAAATGCCGAAAATGGCGTGAAGGGACTCGGGCAGCAAGACGGCCTCAGTGTTACCAATCCGCGCCCACCACCTTTGACCACAGCGGGCGTACTGCGAATAGGGAGTGAGCACAATCGCAAAATTAGATCGTTTTACCCCCACTAACTGTATCATAGGTTAAGCATGTAAGCTTTGTAATGAGTGAATGATGCCACTTACGTATTTGAAAATGTCATTTCTGTATACTCTAGTGCATAGACACTAAGCAGCATGCACAAGATCTTTCGCGTACATGCCTCACTGTGACGGCGTCCCCGATACAGCCTACCCAATTTTTGTGAATATCATAAATGTCACAGAGAAAACCGTCATACTTCAATGTCGTCCCTCTTCTTTCTGCACTGAAACTTCTAGATGAACTACCGCGCCTAACGCTTCTTTTATTGCGAAAGCATTATAGGGCTCATGAGGCGGGAAATCCGGCGTTGTTGGCGCTGTAGTGGCCATGGATTGATGGTCGGAAAAGTTAAAGTGAGCCAATCGAGGCAGTTTATGATGTCAATTAAGGTAAAGTTAATTAGGAAAAATGCGTTAATTATGGTGAAGCTAATTAAGGCGCCGGTAATTAACCCCTTCAGTCACGAATTATGATAGACTTTCGATAAATGTATGAAATTTACAAATATTTATAGTGGCCATGGATTGATGGAAGGACTCCTTGTCATATTATGGACTCATTATAATTAAAGTTAAAGTGAGCCATAACGTTTCTTCATAAATAAATTTAGAGGAATTACATACACAATTAATTAGTGCAAGCATTATAGAAAGGAAAAAAGTTATTTCACATGTCAACCGCTTTAAGGTAACGGTAGTTCACCAAAGCGGTCGTCTTAGACACATTGCACTCAGAAGGTGCAATAAGCGGAATTTTCGTTAATTATGATCTATTCTTGACACCACTGCAGAGAAGCGAAAATAATTACACAAAGGCGCCGGTAATTAAAATATAGGTAATTAAGGCACTCGAACCCACGCCCTTGGTTGGCAGTCGGACCCTCGATCTTTGGTGGGAGTTAGTCTCACAACCTTTGGTGTTAATTAAGGTGGAGAGATAGAGGTAATTGGTTAATTGAGATAGAGGTAATTAAGGCACTTGAACCCAAGACCTTTGTTGGGAGTCGAACCCCCGATGGGAGTTCGTCCGACACCCACTTCCACCCTTGGTGGGAGTCGAACGATCCATTCGCGATGTTACGAAGCCGTATCGAGCCAGCAGGCTGAAGTTTAGGGCAACTCCGTATGCACTACCATCATTCAGACGCTTGCTGAACCGCCATGATTGTAGTTCCCGTAGACACTATAGATACCGGAGTTTCCCCTAGTACTTTTATTGCGATAGCAATTATATGGACACTCAAAAGCAGATTTCTGCCGTCGGCGTCGCCGTCGCCGTCGGCGTCGCCGTCGCCGTCGCCGTCGCCGTGAGGTTCCGTATGACGTCAATGGAGATGAAATCGTGGCCGCGCGCCGCCGAACGCTGTATGTGCGAGTGAAAGGGCGCGAGGGACGCGCTCTTTCACGGGGAGTGAACGCACGGCGGAGAACAAACGCGCGTTCTGCGCCGTGCTTCCTTAAGGGCTGCAGAAGTAGGCGTCTCTTTCCTCCTTTACAATCACCATATATGTAGAGCAAACGCGCCTTCTTCCGATGCGCGAGAGGCCGTGGGGGAGGGGGGAAGGGGGAGGGAAGGGAGGCGACGTTTAGCTGCGGCATCAAGTGCCTATTTATATCAGAGGCTCCGGCAACAGTCACCAACGCCGCACGCATTTTGAGCGAACGCGGGCAAAATGCCGACGGCGTCGACAACAGTTCGGCGCGTTGCCGGTGCTGCTGCATGTCCAAGTTTATACAGCTGATAAAGCTAATATCATTACTCCGTATATCTCTCTACAAATTTGCTATCGCAATTGATGCTTCACCTTTCAGGTGAAACTGCGACAACTTTTTTATAGAAAACGGTATACGCTGATAGGAAGAGTACGCTTCTCCAATGGAGGGAGGCTACGCCACCGTTAAATACGCTAGAGAAACAACTTCTGTAGGAACGAAAGGCGATGGATCTGCTCTAGAGAGCTTCTGGCTGGTAAAGTTGCTGTTTTCAGCGCCTCATAATCAAGGAACATTTCCTATTATGCTTACAGGGGCAGCGCAGAGTTTCAAACTTCCCCCTACACGGTCGCGCCTGTTTCCTTTTCGCAGACCAGATAACGAAAGATATAAGTCTCTAAACTAGCTCTACTGATCAATTATTGGTGGTGATTGAAGTGCTTCGCCTTTTGGTGCTCCCATTTTTCCCCGCGCTCTGTATCGGTGGCTGCTCCGTTTGAGCACCACCGATAATAGGACAAACAGGGCAAATACGGGACAATCGATTAAGGGAACCAACGACATGGGCGCCGACTTCCAACTAAAGTTTATTGCCCTGTGGCAAATAAATATAGGCAGAGATATCTTTCTGGCTGTCTAAAATTCCTGACTGGCGTAAGTACAAAACAGAAGGGCTTTCGGGATTTGGAGTACGCCACCTGTCTGTCCGAGGAACGCTAGCAAATGACAAGACCCATAAAATAACAGAAAAAAGAAAAGTGGTGACCATGACTTTTGACGACGTGACTTAGGCGAGGAGATCAGCCGACCGCGGGAGCGTCTCCTTCATTTCAAGCGCCCTCACATACGCTGCCGAATGCGTCACACGCTGCGATGGTCGAGGCGCAGACGTTGTTTGTCGTGACGTCCTCCGCATTGCGCGCAAAAGCACGTCCGGACGCAACCATGAAGAGTCATTCCGGGAGGGACCTCGTTTCGAGGCCCAGTTGCCCGTTGCCGCCACTTTGCATAATGACTCGTCGGGCGCCGGCGACGCCACTATATAGACTTCTTCATGGAGGCGTAATCCATGCCGGGCCGGGGTAGCATAAAACGGAACTCCGGCGGGTAAAGTCACAGCAGCGTTCCGAACGTACGAGCACATGCAGACGCACACGCGGCGTTTTCTGCGCATCACCACGTTCACTCGAACCAACACCGATGCAGGCTTACGAAGATTTCGAATTTGATCAACGCTTACAAGCCTGCGTGCTTTACCATAAGTGCGAATTTTGCGATCAGTTCATAATGATAATCAATCAATCAATCATTCAAGGGATATCTGTACATCATGGGATATTACTTGAGAAACTAGAACGTCACAGCTTCCGTGGTGTCTGTCTAGAATTTTTCAGACGCTATCTCACTAATAGACAGCGAAAAGGTACGATTTCTCAATGCCGAATCAGATTTTTCTGCGGTCTCAACGGGAGTCCCCCAAGCATCAATGTTGGGACCCATGTATTATTTTAATTATACGTGAAAGATCTGCCGTTGATATTGCATAATTTCACTCCTGTCATGTACGCATATGACATTGCACTCATTTGCGTACATGAGTCTACGCCTGAAGCTTTTCGTATAGCTAACGAAGAAATGAAGCTTATCAGTAATTGTTTCACACTAATAGCTGCTACTGAACGTAAGAAGACAAAATATATCTTAATTCATTCTTCACACAAAGCTGCAATCTTCGACTCATGCGTGCTTCAGGTAGAGGAAGAGCCCATTGTACGTGTGGATAGCATAACATATCTAGGGGTTGTAATAGACCATCATTTAAACTGGAAAATGCATATTGATTCGCTATGTAAAAAGCTCAGCAGTGTTTGCTTTATGATATAAGTGTCGCCAGTTTTTCGATGTACCCACTTTGAGAAGCATCTATTTTGCTCTTTTTCATAGTCAGATATCATACTGTATAGAGTCGTGGGGCCATACGTATGATTCTTACCTAAGGCCACTTGTTGTGCTGCAGAAGCGAGCAATTCGTTTTCTGTCAAGTTCAAGTTATGCAGCCGCTACCAAGCCGCTCCTTTACCAAATATCAAATCATTCCCCTTAAACTGCTCATGAATTATAAAACTACAATTATGGTGTATAACTGTCTAACTAACAATTGTCCACTTCACTGCTCATCATTCATGGATTGGCGGTTCCCGGCCCACAGGAGGTTACGAAGCCGGGAACTTCTTGCAGCCTATTGTAAAAAATGTTTATGGCAAAAGGCGGCTTCCTAGCATTGGTTGTACTTTGTGGAACAGTCTTCCTGTGCACGTAAAACAAAGTTAAGCCGAAACTCCATTACAAAGACCTGTATTAACGTTGAATTATAATTACACTACAAGATGTCTGATACCTGCATAAACACACAACTGTTGAAATTGATATTGTATAAATATAAATCTCTGTTATTATTTATGTATGGATCCAAACAAGCTTGATGCTAAGGATACAGATGCTTCTCATGTATTTTCATCATTTTGTATCCTTTTGGCAAATAAATTAAAATCAGTATTCAATCAATCAAGTTATTAACGTGCCCAGGACAACCTGGTGGTATTGGTACTGGCGCATGGGAGAAATCGTATAACATGCATACACAGATATATATATATGTACATCAACAAGAGAAATAAATGTGCGCATTCTATACAACTGCTGGTTGACGATATACAACGTACATAATATAACGCAACACAGCACAACATAACATTACAAAGTATAATACATCACATGCAAAAAAAAAAAATAAAAAATAGCGTAGCTTGCACTAGAGGCGCATTGCTGAAGAGGCAGCGGAGCTGATGAGCATCTAGCTAGTCCTGCTTTTGGGCTAGGCTAAGCACTACCAAGTCATCCCCAGCATTTGGCGGAATTCATTGATTACTGATCGATTATTGATTAACTAGTGATTGGCTATCGCAAGGTATTGTCCACGTATTTGAACTAGGCTAAGCACTACCAAGAAATTCCAAGCATTTTTCGGAATTTATTAAATATTAATTGATTATTTATTAACTATTGATTGGCTTTCGATTGCCTATCGCAAGGTATTGGTAACGTATTTGGGCTAGGCTAAGCGCTACCAAGCCATCCCCAGCATTTTTCCGGAATTTATTGATTATTGATCAATTATCGATTAGCTGTTGATTGGCTATCGATTGGCTATCGATGACTGACTAAGCTTAAGTAGTCCCAACCATGATTAGCTAGGCTTATCTAGGCTCAGTTTCGCTAGTTCACAGAGGTATGTGCCATTGCACTTTGACCCTTTCTGCACTACCTCCAGGATCGGCCCACAGTTTTCTGTCTACGATAGACAGATTACGCTCGGCATAAACAGCTCCGCTGTTAGAACACTGTGAGGAGGAGGAAAACATTTATTAAGAGGAAAAAAAAAAAGCAAGCAGGCGTCTTCCTGCTTGTGTTGGGAGGTGCCCTCAGTCCAGGGCTCCTGCGGCTCTTGCTGTCTCCCGGGCCCGCCGCACCAGTTGTTGCTGGTCACGAGGGTCCGAGCTAGTCAGCACGGCCTCCCACTGCTCGGGTGTGGGGTTGGTTATATGCGGGGCTACCTGTATATTGGGGCATGCCCATGTGGTGTGATATAGGGAAGCGTAGTCGTTGCAAAGGGGGCATTTGTACGAGTACAGTGCAGGGTGTATTGCGTGTAATCTGCTTAAAGGGGGGTACGTGTTGGTTTGTAATTGTCGCCATGCTACTGCGTCTTCGCGTGAGAGGGTCTTGTGCGGGGGTGGGGTATGTCGTCTGTTCAATCTGTGGTGTTCTAATATGGCGTGGTATTGTAAAGGTACAGGCTCCATAGATGCGGCCGTATCCTCTCCTCGTGGCGCCCGGGCTGGCATGAGTCGGGCTACAGCGTGCACACGCTGATTTCCACGGAGGGACTCGTGTCCTGGAGTCCATACTATTTCAACGTCGGGTAATTGAGAGGCTTGTTTGAGGAGTCGGGCGGCGATGGAACATATTCTGCCTCTGCTGGATTTCTGTAAGTCTGGGCACAAGCACACGGTAGCCGTCACATGGAACAAGCCGGACATTTGCATACCACAAACAAGAATAATAAGTACGAGTGCCATACATCATGGTCCACCACATTACATACAAAAGAGCATTGACGATTCTGGAAATAAATCATGAAATGAATTCGAATGCTGCTCGCGGAAAGTGGGAACATTCCAATTTTTTTATGAGTGCTCGTTGGAGGCCCACAGAATCTTGACCAAAGGGCTAATCAGTCAATCAATCAATCAACGTATCAATCAATTAATTAGTGACATATTTATTATTGTGCCCACGAACAGCTATGCAGCCTTCGTACTGGGGCACTTAAAAAAGTAATACGCGAGACAATATGCTCAGACAAGACAAATATGATCGATAAAACAAGGTATAAGTTTCACAAATAGGGAGACAGAAAATGAGGAGGCAGTTGTAAAATGGAGTTAATCATACAACATATTACCTACATCTAATAATAATAATAATAATAATAATATAATAATAATAATAATAATAATATAATATAATAATATATAATAATAATAATAATTAATAATAGCGTTTTCAGCTCCAATTATACACGATACCAATTCAGGCCTGCCGCAGCCTCATTATTATTATTGATTTGTACACATATACACACAAGGACACAAGGGGATTAAGGAGGGAGCAAGCTGACAACTGCCACCGAGAGGTGCACAACGCCTGCCTACTCCTACGGAGGAGGGAATAGAGGAAATGAAAATATGAGAAAAGAAAAGAGGAAATAAAGAGATATATAAATAATAATAAAATAGGGCTCGATGGGCCTGGTACGTCTTGCATGGAAAAAGGCAATCAATCGCACATGGCAGCCCCATAAGTCTGTACTCCTTAATTATAATGCGCGCGGCGCAACGAATGCGGGACATAAAACTAGATGTTCAAGTGTCTCACAGGAGCCACAAAACGTACACGACGGGCTGTCCACACGTCCTTGTCGGTATAGGCGTTAACCCTTAATAACAGTGCTCTAATCGACCACGAACGCGTGGAGGGAACGATCCGTCTGCAACACGCCGGTCTGGGTGCTGCTTTAGGATATCAGGAGACGGGCATTTTCAAATGTGCACGAAATGTCAGGGCAGTCACATTCATGGTGGGAACAGCAGCGAGACACTGCCGCAGCCTCATAGGACTTGTACGGCAGTGTCTGGCAAGCAGTAGAAGCCTATTCTAGATGCACATATGCTGATTTTGTCGACTCAAGCAGCAAAATGAGCAGGATTAAATTATCCGTGGCAGAAAAGAAGCACAAGTACGTGACGTCAAATAATTGCTACGATTAGAAACATACTTAGAATCGAGAACGTTCGTCGAGACTGTCCACGCACGATGATATTAGAAGCATAGACGCATTAAATAAAGGTATTGCGAACATACAGCCATTGCACAATCTACATATGCATCGGACTATACACTGGTTCGTTTGGATCCCATCATGCAGCATCTAGCCAGTTTCATTCTATCTAGTCGAACTCAGTGAGCTTAATATTTAGTGCAGCTCTAATTTAATGGCATTTATTCGTGTCTTCATTAGAGCCTAATCTTTTTACAGTCACGCATAGCTTGGTGAATGGTCGATGAAAAAGAAATAAAAAAAAGAAAGAAAAATGCGTCGAGGCTTGCGAAACTCGGAGTGACTGAAAGCGCACGATACAAGACGATGAGACCTCTTCAATTATGCATCCTCCTAATGAGCACTAATGCATATGCTTTTTTTATTTCTTGCATGTTTCCTGTTAAGGCCTCACTGAGCCCGAAACTTCGCTTTGCGCTCACGCCAGGCTGTTTTGTACGGTGCTAATAGATAATTTTAATCATAGAGACAGAAATGTATTTTCTTTTTTTCTTGGTTTCTAAGCTTGATATTGTAACCACGATGACACCAAAAATAGCACTTGCGCCAGACATTTACGAAGGCAAGACATTCAAAAAACGAACGACACTGCCCACTAACCTTATCCGGCTGTACAGTGTAGTTCGGCCATCCTGGAAAGAACGGCCTGCGCTCTATTGCTCAACGTCACGGCCTCACACTTTCATCCCTTACACGCGAAAATATAGCTTCCATGCGAAAGCTCTAGCGGAGTTTTCAAACTGCATCCGTAACAAGCCCGAAATTAATCGAAGCACTCGTTGCCATTCACTTTCATCTGCGAGCAGATTGCTCCATACGGAGTCCGGCATCCGCGGCAAATGACGTCGAACATTGCGCGAATTACGTTAAAGTTTCTTGCCACTTCGAGCGTTCGTTGCGAGCGATGCTTGGCTGTTTTGAAACTACCCGGGAGTGAGAACAGAAGCGAGGTACAGCAACCCCTGCCGGTCAGACGTTGCGTTGATTTCAACAAACACAATCAATTCCGTTTTCTAATTAAAACGAGCTCGCGAGCGCGTGTCTGAAATACCGTGTTTATTCGTGTATAGAGGCCCACCACGATTCTAGGTCGACCTCCGAAATTCAAAGAGTCAGAAAAAAAAAAGCGACACTTATGTGGTTCCAATCGAACGCTAATGCAGCACCAACCACTAACGTGAAACCTGGGGAAGTGCGAATCAGTGATGCGCCAGCGTTGTCGCTCAATGTGAGTGCTTGTGGGGTGGTGGCGCCCTCTCTTGCGATGCGCTGGTACCAGTCGGGCGTTTCGGGACCGATTTTAACGAGTTTCTGCTAATTGATGCGCTTAACGCCTGATTATTCCTGTCGTTTAAATTTTTCTGGATCATGCTAGTTTATTTTGACCCGGTTTTGATCAATTCTGCCCTTGTTTTCACCCTGTTTTGAGCACTTGTCTGTAAGCGTGATCACGACGGACGCCGCCGACAGCCCGGGCCCCTAAAGTGCTTCGCACTTAAAAGAAAAAGCTTTCCTCAAAGTGAACAGAACAGTAAAAGGCGTTCGATTAATAAGTCCTGTCTACATTATGAATGAATTAAAATTTCGGCTTTTACCTGCGAAAACGACGATCTGATTATGAGGCAAGCCTTATTGGGGGAGTCCGGATTAATTTTGACCACCTGAAGTTCTTTAACATGCACTCAATTATGCATGGTATACGAGTATTTGTTTTTTCTCTTTTTTTTTTGCATTTCGCCCTCTCGTAATACGGCCGGGATTTGATCCCGCTACCTCGGGCTTAGCAGCGTCACACCAAAGCCACCACGCCTCCATGGCGAGTTTCCTGTACAGTTATGTATTGGCGACTCCCTTATACCCTGTTCTGTGGACATATCTAGAACTGTGTTCTGTGTGTTCAGAGCTACTGTACAAATTTAACACGTGGAGGACTCTGCACAAGTGGGTAAGTATACTACAAAGTATATGATATTCGCTGAGCGGCACGAATGGACAGGAGTTAGCTTTATTATCTTTACTGTCATTTTCATCCACTGATTTATGTATTTCTCAACAGTGGAGTTGTTTAAGCTGGCCGTTATTCCATTAGTCGTCCACAAAAACTGTGGGCCGATCCAGGCCGTCGTGCAGAATGGGTCCAAGCGCATTGGCACATACACCTGTGAACTAGCGAAGCTGAGCCTGGCTAAGTCTAGCTAAGCATGGTTGGAACTACTTAAGCTTAGACAGTCATCGATAGCCAATCGATAGTCAATCAATAGTTAATCGATAATCGATCACTACGTAATAAATTCCGCAAAATGCTGGGGATGACTTGGTAGCGCTTAACGTAGCCCACAAGCCACGACTAACTAGGTGCCCATCAGCTCGGCTGTCTCTTTAGCATTGCCCCTCCAGTGCAAGCTAAGCTAGATTTTTTTTAAATTATCCATTGTTTAGCGTGTATTTTCTCGGTGTAAACCCTAGACAAACGGAGTAGCCGAGGTACTCCACCTCAATCTCTCCCCAGCAATTCGTGTATAGCAAATATCAACGCAACGGAACATGCAACGTATAGTCAAGACATGGCACTCTCAAAATTTTCTCACCGTCATCCTCGCATTATATTATAAATCTTTAACGTGTCCGGTGTTCCGGTAAACGCAAGCGGACTGGACGTATTACCAGATGAGCGGAGGCGCAAACGTGAACGACCTGCACGGAGCCTTGTGGCGCCGAGATCAACCAGACCAACACCGATGTAATACATTGCAGTAACCAAGTGTATACTACTTTTCTGATGGCGTAAAATACACTTGGTTACTGCAATATTACCTGTGTTTGTCTGGTTGAGCTCTACGCCACCAGGAGGCTGCACGGGGCAGGCCGTTCACGTTCGCGCCTCCGCTAATCCGGTAAAACGTCCAGTCCGCTTGCGTTTACCGTAATGCCGGAACGCGAAAACTAATGTGGGATCTGCCGGAGTACAATCCTATTTCAGCGCAACCCCAGTTCAATACCTTACCAAGTGAAGTAGGCGTGTATAAGGCATGTAGAAATAGACAGGTGTCTGAACTTGTTCCGATCGACTTCTCAAATGTTTGTGACCATTCTCCCTTTTGCCTGCAAGATCTCCATCATTACGGATATTCTAGCTTCTAAGCGGCGTGGTAGCTTAGTAGTTATGGCATTGCCTTGTTGATCGCGATGTATCAGGTTAAACCCAGGCAGCGGCGGCTGCATTTTGATGAAAGGCGAAATGAAAAAAAAAGGAAAATGCTCGTCCACTTAGATTTAGGTGCACGTTAAAAACCCCAGGTGGTAGATATTATTCTGGAGTTCCCTACTGCGGCGTGCCTCATAGTCAGATCGGGATTTTGGCACGCCAAAACCCTAGAAGTAATCCTTTCCCGTATCTCTTTGTGTTCTAGCTGATAACAGCAGCAACATCTTTTTTTCTTTTTCTTCTTTTATTTTTCAACTCGTGGTGATGTGGTCGGCAGTGTCTGGCGTCTGTGGACAAACCATCATTCTCAAATCTAAGCCAGCACGTGAATTTCCCAAAATATTTGTTTTAAAGTATCGCGGACTACATTCCAATAAATACGGTAATCTCATGGTCTCGCCATCACCCCCCTCCCTCTTCCTTCCTTTTCCTAATCACTCCATCCTCGATTTCACACGCACGCGCACACGCACGTGGTTTCATTTCGGCGCCTGATTATGCTAGAGAGGCAACCACGACGCGCTCAGTAGCTAAATATCGAATTCAATTACTGAACGCTTCGAGAGGCTCCCGCCCGGAACGTCTATGACTCTATGGCGCAGCAGCTCGTTGTTCATTTAATTTGTCTCGCTTGCGTCGCCATGCCCTGGTTCCACATCGAACGACTAATATATTGTTTCCGCCATCCGTGCTAGAAGTTCTTTGTTGGCATCTGTTACTCTCCATATGTTAAACTCTTTGTGTGTTCGCTTCGGCGCAGACTCGTTAATTGCAGAAAAAGCTCATCTGCATGTGTACAGTTCAGCAACCCTTCGTAGCTTTGCTGAATACTCCAGGAGAAGCTTGTTCGGGATGGAGAATACTCTAAGCGGGGCGTTCTCTTATATTCGTAAAAGAAGTCGTCCAAATAAAAGGTGCAACGTTCATGCGGGTCGAATAAGCTCATTGAATCGATGCCTTCGCCTTCGGCAGTTGCAATCCCCAGGCTTCACAGACTTTATAAAAAGATAGACACATAAACAGACAGACTTGATGGACTTAACAATCGTCCACTGTCAGAAGAGAAATAATTGGGCTGAACTAACTCCGTGCAGAATGCGATCGAATCTGTCCTTCTCAAGTTATTATAGTCTACGGGGTTTTAATAATCGAACTTTCACGAATTCTCTCAGGACAACTTTAAACCGACTGGACTCGAGACCGTTCTCTGAGTCAAAGATACTCGGACCGTGGCTACACCCGTCACTGGCACAAAAGCATTCGGGCACTATAGTACACTACCTGAAGCGCACCGGTTTAAGAAACCGCTTATATGTGTCCCTGTGCATAGTCCCACGTGTACTCAGTACTCCCTCTCTCCCTCTTTTCCTCTTTCTATTCCATATTTCCCTTACCCCTAGTGTAGGGTAGCAAACCGGATGCCCGTCTGGTCGACCTCCCTGCCTTTCCTCTGCTTGCTCTCGCTCTGTTCTCTCTCCCGAATTGGGCTACTTGGTGACTTACCACGGTGCCATGGGTGTTGGCGCTGAGCCGTGCTCCCTCAAGGGCTGCAGAAGATAGCGCCAACCTTTCCCTTTTCCCTCAAGAACCACTTACCGCCATGGGTGCTAACACAAATTGAGAACACACGCCTAAGTAACCTACTTAATTTCTGTTTTAGTTGTTACACAAGACGTTTTTTTTTTTTTTAAACGGCAAAGTTTAACGAACTCGAGGACCTCACCTCATGCGGCTTTGTCCTGAATCCTGAATTTTCGTTGTACCCATTTATATAAAAGACTGTGTGGACGCGGCCTGCGTCCACGCAGTCTTTTTGTGTGCCTCTCTTTCTCCTTCTACCCGCGCTCACCTTCCGTCCCCTGTGCAGGGTAGGCAGCCCAAACTACTTCCGGTTAACGTTCCACCTCTCCGTAAACCCTTTCTTTCTCCCATTCCATCCCCAAACTCTCGCAGTTCTTGAACCTTACATTTTGTTTTAGGCGCAAGTCGGTCAGTACTATGACTGGCACTGGCGTAGACTAGCTTCCCTTCCGAGGCGGATGCAGACAGTTTTCTGTTCGCCTACTGAATACACTTAGAGGTCTTTCAGCAATCCTAGTTGTCAATATAGAACTGAAAGGCGAGTGAGGTGGCAATGATTCCCTGTTGAGCTACACTGCGCTCAAAGATACAAAGATCACAGGCCCAGCGAGCGCTTGTTCAGCGCTTCTTTGTTAACTCTCCATGTGTCCTTCGTCTTTAGAACGCGCTGCAGTTCAACAGTGAGTCTCAGTTGTCAGCGGCGTTTCCTTCTATATATCTTGGCCGTAGACCTTTTCAGAATCCCCCAAAAATCATGGGTTTTTGCGTGCCAAACCACAATCTGGTTATGAGCACACCGTAGTGGGGAACTCCGGAATAATTTGGACAACCTGCGGTTCTTCAACGTGGACCTGAATCTAGATACGCGAGTTTTTTTCGCATTTAACCCCCATCGAAATGCGTCCGCCGGGGCCGAGATTTGATCCCGCGACCTCATGCGTAGCATCTCAACACCATAGCCACTAAGCGGCCACGGCGGGTATTTTCAGAATTCAAAGAACCGCCCTAACACCCACACAGAATATACTTCAAGAATCACACCTTGAGCTATGATGTGTACTTGGACATCGGACTATATCGTGACATCTGTGCATGTACGCTACACGGAGGAGCTTTAGACTTTTCTGCAAGGCACTAGCTTTAGGGCAATACTTTGTGTTACGTCGTCGTGCATTTTGTGTATGTCGTGCATGTTGTGCACGTGTCGTCTGTTACGTGCATGTCATTTCATTTATCATTGTTTTGATCTGGAGTTGCAAGTCAGGGCGTGCCTCCCGGCAAAACTCTCTAAGTTTGAATAGAGAACGTATATTTCTCTCTCCCTCTCTCTCATCTTTCTCTCTTTCTTTCTGCCATGTCCAGAACACGATGACGCCCGTCAGCAGTTCACCACCGAGAAGCGCCACCTCCACCATCACGGACGAATCCGACTAGAGCTGTCATAGAATAAAGTTCTTTTTCTTGTTCTTCGCTCATCAATATACTTTTGCAACATCACAAATTCTTCCCAAAAATCCAGATATTTTTGGAGAGAAAAAAACTGATCGTCAATGCAGTTGTAGCTTATTGCGAACTATTAAAGGATGCTAAAGAAAACGAGCACATACAACCTGCAATGTGGATTGAAAGAAAACGCGATCTCCTCTGTCTCTGAAAGAAGGATACCTTGACTGTGTTTTGTAGTGTTTCGCCCTTCTTTTGTCTTTGTGTTCACCATGTGCTTCGAACCTACGGGGTTCTCAATGGCGCAGGCCTTCCATATTGCGTAAGGTTTGTCCTTTTTGCGCGCTAAAGAGAATAAATAAAAAGATCAAATGGCATACGCCCAGCTCGCAATTTCTACGGCGTTAGTGTTGGGTGACTTCTGTGCGTAATTCGATCAATGCACCCCCTGTAATCCAAATAACTTTTTTTTTCTTTCCTTTTGTACCTTCCTTTTGTAACTTTTGTACTGGTGGGAGAGCTGATTACAGCTTGCAGCCCTGCCACTCTCAAGTCAAACGGAG
>NC_051163.1:26041387-26098908 GCF_013339745.2 Dermacentor silvarum
GCCGCGTGCCACTGAAGTACTTATAAAACGTCCTTAGAAACATGCAAATGTTGGCACAGTATAAACTGAAGCTGTTCGTATGGCGTACAGTGGTTGTAGTACTAGGCTCATTGTTAACAAAGAAGTTGGAATTCTCATTCAAGTGCGTCGCTCAGTTCGCCAAGGTTGTCCTATTCCCCTCTCCTTTTTTGCATGTTCATTGAAAGCTTTTGCCTAAGTATTATAAACCGCAGTACAATTAGTGGCTTCAGGCTACATGCATCTGAAGTACGCGTTCTGGCCTATGCAGACGATATAGGTGTTTTTGTTCAAATCTCGAAAGTATAGCGGAGGTTATTACCATTGTAAAACGTTTTTGTCAGGTAAGCGGCAGTGCAGTCAATTGGGGAAATGTATTGGTTTTTGGCATGGCGATTGGGATCTCACGCCACAGTTTTCCTAAATGTGCAATGGGTAACAACCCGGGAAGTATTTAGGCGTACCCTTAGAAAATTACACCGACAGTGATCCCTATTGGAGGAGACAGACAGAAGAAATCCGAGAAAAGCCGCGAAATGGAAGGGCAGAGATTTATCAATCTTTGCTCGTGCAACGGTTTGCAATTGTTTTTCATTAGTAAATTGTGGTATGTGTTACAAGTGCTCTACTGTTCTCGAGTGAATGTGCAGGACTTCATCGAGTTTTTGCCGTGTTTATAAGGGGATCGACATGGGAACGAACAAGTCGGACGAACCTTTTTCGGCGTGTTCGTCATGGGGGCTTAAGCTTGTCGCATTATTTCTGAGACAGCTTGTAAATCGTTTTTTGTACCTTCGAGATGTCGGGATCCTTTCCTGCGCACAGTTTGCCAAGTACGACTGGTCAGTGCTTTGCCCACATTTGTCATCTCTTCCAATAAAATGGAAGGTCGCCTACAGGGTTACCTATACTACGCCACGAAGCGCACATGGACAGACGCACCTAGATGGCAATAAATACCCAACATTAACGAAAGGCTGCGCGTTTCTAACGCGTTGTGCTAGCGCGTTACGGCCCGTGCAAGAAGCTGGCGTAAGACGCCGTGGCCTCTCCGCCTTACCCCGTATTCATAAACGCTGATGGCGTCGGCAAACGCGGTGCACGTTCCGGCATGTGTAAACGGCTGCGCAAGACGCTGTGGCCTCTTCCCCTTAGAGTGCTGCACGTTTCTAACGCGTTTGTGCTAGCGTCCCCTTAAGGGGAGATGGTGTGCAATTATAATGAAGGGCGCTGTTATAAAATAGGAATGACGTCACATATGCGCGTGTCATTGGTGTGGAAGTCAATCGTTCGATTTAGTGCGGCGAGACTGGGCGAATACACGGAAGATTCACGGTTTTACCGATGATTCCGCGTCCGGGATCTTCGCCACTCATCATCATTCACCCCGTGGATATGCGGTTTTTTTGTTTTCCTCTACTTAATATCAATGTTATTTGCTTTTTCTTAATTCTCTTATGTTTTTTTTCAAAGGGGCATGGAATTACTTATTAGTGATGTTACTGCCCTTTTTTTCAGTGTAGGTCATACAGACCATTAAAATAGCGGGAAGATGGCATCGCATGATCTTCCATTGCTAAACTGGCTATCCTCCCACACGATTTAACTGCAATAATTAAGGTAACAACAACAACGGCAACGATGACGATGACGACAACTTCAATTACCCTTGTGTGGTGATACTAAACCCTAGGTGTATGTCCTAGGCCAGTATATCACAACGACCTACATCTACATCTGCGTCAACTAACTCCATCGTATGTCTCCAAATTTCCCAATTTCATCACACCACCTCGTTTTTTGCCACCTCTAAGGGCAAGATAGTTCCCGACAGGATATGCACGTGCATGTGTGTGCAATATGTCTCTCTCCCCATCCCCAAGAAACATTCTTTCTTTTGTTAGGCACTACACCAGGTGGTTTTATTTTTAGGGGCGAAGCTCCTTATAGCGGCACCCGTTCCGTCCCCGTCGTCGTCGTAGTAGTGTGTAACCAGTCTGAGAAAAATGGAAAAAAAAAATTCCGAAGTTGTGTCCGTAGCGCGAATCGAACCAGGGGCCACCTCTTCCGAGCGCGGCGCGTTAGCCCACTACGCCACGAAGCGGACATGGACACACGCACCACGATGGCAATAAATACCCAACATTAACGAAAGGCCGCGTTTCTAGTGCGTTTCTAACGCGTTTGTGCTAGCGCGTTACGGCCCGTGTAAGAAGCTGGTGTAAGACGCTGTGGCCTCTCCGCCTTACCTTCAACGCGTTTCGAACGCGCTGCCCAGGCGGTGGCAAGTCAAGTCAAGTCGAGGAGCGTTTATGAATACGGGGGGTATACTCTCTCAGCAGTCATGTGATGGCGTCGGCAAACGCGGTGCACGTTCCGGCATGTTAAATGGCTGAAAAGACGCTGTGGCCGCTCCCCTTACTAGAGAGTACTGCACGTTTCTAACGCGTTTGTGCTAGCGTCCCCTTAAGCGGGAGATCCGATGATTCCCTCCGGAGCTTCGCCCACTCATCATCATTCACCCCGTGGATATGCTGTGATTTTATTGCGATAGCAGTTATATGGACACTCAAAACAGATTTCTGCCGTCGGCGTCGCCGTCGCCGTAGCCGTAGCCGTCGCCGTGAGGTTCCGTATGACGTCAATGGATATGAAACGTCGCCGCGCGCCGAACGCTGTATGTGCGAGTGAAAGGGCGCGAGGAGCGCGGCGCTTTCACAGGGAGTGAACGCACGGCGGAGAACAAACGCGCGTTCTGCGCCGTGCTCGCTTAATGATGATAAGTGGTTCTTGAGGGAAAGGGAAAGGTTGGCGCTATCTTCTGCAGCCCTTGAGGAGCCGGCTCAGCGCCAATGCCGTGCTCGCTTAAGGGCTGCAGAAGTAAGCGTCTCTTTCCTCCTTTACAATCACCATATATGTAGAGCAAACGCGCCTTCTTCCAACGCGCGAGAGGCCGTGGAGGAGGGGAGGGGGAGGGAAGGGAGCGACGTTTAGCTGCGGCACCAGTGCCTATTTATATCAGAGGCTCCGGCAACAGTCACCAACGCCGCACGCATTTTGAGCGAACGCGGGCAAAACGCCGAAGGCGTCGAAAATAGTTCAGCGTGTTGCCGGTGCTGCTGCATGTGCAAGTTTATACAGCTGATAAAGCTAATATCATTACTCCGTAAGCTCTCTACAAATTTGCTATCGCAATGATGGTTCGCCTTTCAGGTGAAACTGCGACAACTTTTTTTTAGCTGCACCAAAATTTAAAACTTATTCTGATAGATAGCACAGTTCTAACCCTTGAGCTAAATTACACGATGACGAGGCAATCACTTCTACTAGAAATCAAAATGGTTAAGTTGACAAGTACCATAATTACACCAATTATTATTTTTTACTTTAAGAAAGGCTAATAATGCTAGCGCATAAAAACTACTTCCATGATGTCACACTGACATGCAGGCGCTGGGGTTCCAGCGCAATATTTAAGAAATAGGACTTCAACTTTAATTCTGTACTGTATACATCAACCTCTTTCCTAAAAAATAACGAGAGCAGCTTATTTAAACAATAGTTTATCATTACAATGTGATTTAGGGGTTTTTCCTCATTGTTGCCTAAACTGAAGTTGAAGAATAAAAGTCATACAACGTGGTTTTAGTTCGTTCAATCTTCCAAATGCGGTGCTATAAGAAATGAAATGACATCCGGCCATCAAAATTACTTATTTAATGAATGCATTGCGCATGCACTCATGATTTCTGCATGTGTGTGCGTTCGTATGATTGCGAACATTTTGTAGATGCAAAACTTACGCCTGCACTACATAAACATGTATATTTCCTCAGCTACAGCATCATTTCAAAACTTACGGCATCAACTTTCAAAACTCTACTTTCGTTAATTGCGCAGTTACAATTTCACTACTGGTAGAGAAAATTAAGGTTCAAGTTCAATTATTTGAATTTTCACGCCGAGATCCCCACTGCCAGCATGTCGGTGTGACGTCGAGGATTTCAGTGAACTTTCTCGGCCTTAAGGCCTGAGAAGAGGCAGTCAATGTCTATGACGTCACGATGAGCTAGTGCCGGAGCGTTAAGGCGGCGCCGAACACCTGTCTTTCGCATTTACGTTTCTTTTCTTTATTTATCTTTTTTACCAAGCATCTTCTCGCGGTAAGAGTGCCTTTCTTTCGGTATTGTTGAAGGGTGATTTAACAGTACAGCTGGAATAAATTTTTGTCTTTTCTGTGCCGCTTCAAGGAAGGTGAGAAAAACCAGAACAACGTAGACGCGACCACAAGAGGTCGCAGGAAGAAAAGAAAAGAAAAAAAAAGTGCAGTGCATGTCCCGTCTCCTGGCGGCGAAGGCAAGAAATAACTCATTACATTGTGTTGCTTTGTGCTTTCATGGTGAAAGTAGTTGAATCGGTGCGATCCACAAAACGTGGTGCTCGCGTCAAAGCGCGCGGTTTGAGGCTACGCAGCAAGGACGTTCTAGAAACAAGGCCTCCCTACGAGGGCGGGCACAAAAACAGTAATCACACTATTGCTGGTGTCAGATTATTGCATTCGAGATGCTGCATGTAGGAGCCCGATGTAAGGCGTCTTCCTTTGTCTCCTTAGGCCGGTAATAAACGCGCAGATCGCTGAATCGGCAGGGCTTGCGACTTCTCCTGCTTACGTTGATGAAAGGCAGGCACGCAGACTCGTACACATGGAGGAACAAAAAAGGTTCCCACAAACGCAGGTTCTTTTAAAGTGGCCGTGTCTGCACGTCCGTGTCTGCACGCCTAGTAACATGAATCTCTACCAACTTGCTCAACTCTCAGTCATTCTGGGGCTCTCAGATGCTTCTCTTGCAAAAGCAAAGTGTGTGTGTGAGAGAGAGAGAGACAGACAGACAAAGAACTTTATTGATGGTCCTGAGGAACCGCGTTATGGTACCTCCCTTTTCAGGGAGTGTCCGTAGCCGTCGCGGGAGAGGGAAAGAGAGAGCAAGAGGCGAAACGTTTGCGTAATTCGCAACCTTCACGGTACAGAAGCCCCGGGGAAAAAGCAGAGGAACGCCCCAGGGATTAAAGCCATAAGCACTCGAGGAGAAACACACGCGCTTGTTTGCAATAACGGGACCGGGTGATACAGAATAGCCAGGCTTTCGGTTCCTGACAATTGCAGACCTTTACGTAGAAGGCAAGGAAAAATCTCGTGCCATATCGGCGGTGCCTGGGACAATATTTATGAACCGCGCCGTGACGGTGTTTTTTCCGAGGTGAAATGTAACGAAACGCGAAACAGGAAACAAAAGAAGAAAGACGGTAAAACACAGCACCGTCGTATGACGCTGCATATTCATGAGTTTCCCCAACATAAGGCCCCGAGGTGGTCCCGCCATATGGAATAGCAACTCACTATACACACGTCGATTCTGCACTTGGTCCTCACACGTTCTTTTGCTCATGTTTACGCTTGTTCGCTTTCTTTAGCTTTGTTTTAGCGACGGTAACGGGTTAGATATAGACGTCCAGCAACGGCGATGGTGGCCATTGCTGATAGGGGTTTCGTTAATATGCAAACCGTATAAATATTTCTTAAGACAGTGCGTATGCAACTACTGGAGAGGAATAGAATATGGTGAAACGGGCCGGCAATTGTCACTGGCAGTGGCGCAGAGGTTACCTGCTCTTCAGCAAGTTGAGTGCAGAAACATAGAAATAAAATATAGGAAGACTGAAAGGAACGAGAAAAGCAAGAGCTAATAATAGCAAATCACTAAGACTGCGAAAAAGATGAAAAATTTAAAAGAACAACTTAGCTGCAGCGCTCACTCAGTTAAGACGTAGTATTTCATTCAGAAGTCTATTGAAATGTTGGTTATTATTTAATTCAACCTGAAAACCAAGCTTCCTGTTTTCCCGTCTTGTGTTTGTGTGTGTGTAATTTCGTGCCGAGACCTGAGCGCTGCTGCGTCAAAGAAACGTCATAGGTTTTAAACGTGTTTGCGTCATTTCAGCACAAAAGAAAGTGCTCGGAAATTGATCGGCTGAGCCTTTCAATTTTTTTCTTAATGCGATTGCAGGGTTTCTTCAACAATCGATAAAGCAATTGACTGCCAAACGTGGTAGCTCAGTGGTTATGGCGCTCTGCTGCCGAGCAAGTGGTCACGGGTTCGACTCTCGGTCGGGGAGGCCGCATATCGATTGGAGAAAAATGCAAAAAAAAAGAAAAAAAAACTGCGAAAGAAAAGGGAAACGTTCGTCTACTCATATTCAGAAGCACGTAAAGAACCGCCTGGTAGTGAAAATTTATCCGGAGTCCCCCCTCCCCGCTATGACCTGCCGCTTATTTGGATCGTGGTTTTTTTCCGCGTAAAACAAATCACTATAGCCTATCCGCGGCGCAGTCGAAATGTGTGACGTCACGGCTACCTGGTGCGCCATCTTCCGTGGGGCGTCGCCAGTCAACTTTCGCTTCTGCGTTTTTTCTCGCAAGCCTCAGCCCGCGGTAATTTATACGGCAATCATGCTATTACACAAGCGCAATTCGCTAGTACAGCTTAATTTATTACTCCTGTTTTAAGTCCCTTTATCGTCATCATCATCGCGTCAGCCCTATTTTTTATGCCCAGTGCAAGACGAACGCCTCTCCCCGCTACTTCCAATTATCCATGTCTTGCACAAGCTGATTCCAAGTTGTGCCTGATAAAGTTCCTAATTTCGTCCGATTTTTCTCGGCGCCCTCGACTGCGCTTCCCTTCCCTTCGCATCCATCCTGTAACTCTAATGGACCCCCGGTGATCTGCGTTACGCATTGCATGACCAGCCCAGCTCCAATACTTTCTCTCGTAATATCAACTGGAATATCGGCTACCCCTCGTGTTGCTCTCTGATCAGAGTGCGCCTCTAATAACAAGCTATTAAATGTGTAGGCGTGTCTGTTTTATTCGGCTACATCATATTCAAGATATGCATTGTTGTCACAAACATTACACCTTAATTCTTCCTAATTATTTAACCATTTATGCTAAAAGATGCAAAACCCACTTAAGCTTTGCGCGGACTGCAGCTTACCCAACTCTCTTTCAGGGGATCAACTAGGAACAAGCATTGACTTCACCTCTGCATGCTGGTACGAATATGTGGGCGCTTCCACTACAGAGAACGGCCCGCCCTTTGCCCTCTACTGATCCTTCCTGAGGCATTCCATTCTGGTATAGGTATCACGCAGATGATGATCGTATGCGGACTATACCGAAACCCCCCTCCTGCTTCCATAGCTTAGTTAGCATGAACTTGACGCGAGGAGGTCGAGTCAGAAGTCGAGTTGAACCCGCCCGACCCGACGGGTTTACGTGCATCCATCTAAACGGGTTGGTCGAGTCATCCGACCCATCGCAGGCGGGTTGACAGAGCTATACTGCAACTGTTCATGTTCTTTGTATCCTTACTCTGGCTCATACCCCACTACTAGAGGTTGGCCAAGGAGAGGGCGTTTTCAAGTGTTGCTTTTTTTCTTCTAGTATCCTACTGCAGATCCCAGCTTGCCTCTTCTTCAACGGTTACTGCTTGCGCTACTACTACTTTTTCTTCTCGTTCTTATTCTGCTGCTGTTAGTACTATTTATTTATTTTATTTATTTATTTATTTATTTATTTATTTATTTTTATTTGTTTGTTTGTTTGTTTGATTGTTTGTTTTTTGTTTGTTTGGTTGGTTGTTTGTTTGTTTGAAAACACTGCAGGCCAACTTGGCCCAAGCAGGAGGGCATATACTGGATAATAAAGGCAATAATAGGTTGGTACATACAATGTTACCTGCTATACTTTATTTCCTTGCTTCTGTCTTCTTGTCTTTCTTTCTTCCCTTCTTTCCTTGTTTCTTCTCATCCTTGTGCTGTGAAAAAAAAAAACGTTGTCGAAATAAATCGCACGTGTAAACAGCACAGGCAACCTTCGCCCATGGCAGGCCCTGGTCACGTGCCTCCAATGGCCGCAAACAAATTTCTTTCTCGCATCACTCCGTATAGTACTTCCTTGCTTGCTTCGGTCATCGAAGGAGAATTGATCGATTAGGCAGCGGCTCGATGGCTCCCCCCCCCCCCCCCCACCCCCAAACGGTCCAGTGAAGCGCCAAATGCGCACGCTCTGTGACGACTAACCAGGAAACACGCCTTGGCGCAGTTTATACACGCAAACACGCGCACGCATGCATGCACGTGCACGTGCGTACTCTATACATAGTCGTTTATGCACGCGACGAGAAATTAGTTGCGCAAACAACGGCGAAGCGATGAAGCAGCCGAGCAATGTTGCAACAAGCGTTCAGAATGCCGTGGGACTAAACTAAGCGTTCTCCTTTGTTCTTTCAGTTAGGCGTATTCTTTGCAACTCCCGATGAATAGGGGGAAAAAATTTGCACACTTATTAAGCCATTCGCTGCTTTTAACGTGTATACAACTTAGCAAACATTTGGCGTTCGTGAATCAGTGTAAACAGCATTTGTTTTGGCGCTCCCAAAACCTTGTACCCTACTTCGGATACAGGAGCCAGAGTTGCAAGTCAGGTTCAGTGTAGAGCGATGTTTTACATCTGCAATGAAGCTGCTAGTGTGAGGAAATGAGCAAAGTATATATATATATATATATATATATATATATATATATACATATACTTGCAAAGTGTTGTTCAGAGCTCACTCACCACACGCCCTGACTTGACGAGGAGCGAAGTGCAACTCACGGTGATCTAGAGCAGACTACTCGTCAGTCTGGATACCAAGAGAACGGAAGCGCAGTCGAGGTCGGCAGAAAACCAGATGGGATGATGAAGTTAGAAAATTCGCAGGCGCAAGTTGGAATACGCTAGCGCAAGACAGGGGTAATTGGAGATCCCAGGGAGAGGCCTTCGTCCTGCAGTGGACATAAAATAGGCTGATGATGATGATGATGACTCGTCAGTTGCGCATATACCACGTGACCGGTTTCGCACACTTCACACACAAACACTTTTTTCCACTTTAACACTCCTAATGCTAACGCGAAAAAAAAATTAAGGAAAGAAAGAGCTCAGGACTGTAGCATATGTATGTGTAGGGATCTTGGTTTTCTGAGACAGAGATAAGCTTCCATGCGGTTCTCTTTTATAGCAAATTTTTCTTTGCCACGTTAATGATCTCTTTTTCTTTCCTTTTTGAGGTTGTCTTTTATTGTCGATAAAAGTTATGTCACTGTCTCTTTCCGTCTAAATATACTGTCTTACAGCCCAACGTCTGTTCATTTCGAAATCTAAAACTCTCTTCTTCGTAGCACTACAGATCATATGCGCAGGTGAGCTGCAGTGAATGGGGGGCCCCTGCTGGTCTTTTTTCTTTTTGTTCTTTGTTTTTGACCTGGAACGTCTCAGCTTGGTCTGCGCAAGAAGTCGCTGGCAAAAACCGAACGTTACCAAAAAATGGTATAATATTGTCGCCTATATCTTTGCAACCGTACTGGCCACGCGCCTTACTTAGGTATCGTAACGTAGAGGAAAGAATCCATAACTCTTATCAGAGATATGTCACGTGCACAGATAAGGCCGTTGCAGCGCCACGCATGACGTAATCGTAGCTAAAGTTGGCTTCTCTGTCGGCTTTGGGAGAGGCATTACATATATCTCAGCAGTACGTTTGTCGACCCGAGCGGAACAGTTCGCGTTTAAGAGAGCTCATTTCAGCCATGGTAGGTATATTCTATCAAACTCAAACCTTTGCTAATTAGGAGTCATAAGGTCTTGAATGAGTTCACGAATTTTGACAATTGCTCATCTATGGCGCCCTCGCTTTCGACACGTAAAATGCCGAAAATGGCGTGAAGGGACTCGGGCAGCAAGACGGCCTCAGTGTTACCAATCCGCGCCCACCACCTTTGACCACAGCGGGCGTACTGCGAATAGGGAGTGAGCACAATCGCAAAATTAGATCGTATTACCCCCACTAACTGTATCATAGGTTAAGCATGTAAGCTTTGTAATGAGTGAATGATGCCACTTACGTATTTGAAAATGTCATTTCTGTATACTCTAGTGCATAGACACTAAGCAGCATGCACAAGATCTTTCGCGTACATGCCTCACTGTGACGGCGTCCCCGATACAGCCTACCCAATTTTTCTGAATATCATAAATGTCACAGAGAAAACCGTCATACTTCAATGTCGTCCCTCTTCTTTCTGCACTGAAACTTCTAGATGAACTACCGCGCCTAACGCTTCTTTTATTGCGAAAGCATTATAGGGCTCATGAGGCGGGAAATCCGGCGTTGTTGGCGCTGTAGTGGCCATGGATTGATGGTCGGAAAAGTTAAGTGAGCCAATCGAGGCAGTTTATGATGTCAATTAAGGTAAAGTTAATTAGGGAAAATGCGTTAATTATGGTGAAGCTAATTAAGGCGCCGGTAATTAAAATATAGGTAATTAAGGCACTCGAACCCACGCCCTTTGTTGGGAGTCGGACCCTCGATCTTTGGTGGGAGTTAGTCTCACAACCTTTGGTGTTAATTAAGGTGGAGAGATAGAGATAATTGGTTAATTGAGATAGAGGTAATTAAGGCACTTGAACCCAAGACCTTTGTTGGGAGTCGAACCCCGATGGGAGTTCGTCCGACACCCACTTCCACCCTTGGTGGGAGTCGAACGATCCATTCGCGATGTTACGAAGCCGTATCGAGCCAGCAGGCTGAAGTTTAGGGCAACTCCGTATGCACTAACCATCATTCAGACGCTTGCTGAACCGCCATGATTGTAGTTCCCGTAGACACTATAGATACCGGAGTTTCCCCTAGTACTTTTATTGCGATAGCAATTATATGGACACTCAAAGCAGATTTCTGCCGTCGGCGTCGCCGTCGCCGTCGGCGTCGCCGTCGCCGTCGCCGTCGCCGTGAGGTTCCGTATGACGTCAATGGAGATGAAATCGTGGCCGCGCGCCGCCGAACGCTGTATGTGCGAGTGAAAGGGCGCGAGGGACGCGCTCTTTCACGGGGAGTGAACGCACGGCGGAGAACAAACGCGCGTTCTGCGCCGTGCTCCCTTAAGGGCTGCAGAAGTAGGCGTCTCTTTCCTCCTTTACAATCACCATATATGTAGAGCAAACGCGCCTTCTTCCGACGCGCGAGAGGCCGTGGGGGAGGGGAGGGAAGGGGGAGGGAAGGGAGGCGACGTTTAGCTGCGGCATCAAGTGCCTATTTATATCAGAGGCTCCGGCAACAGTCACCAACGCCGCACGCATTTTGAGCGAACGCGGGCAAAATGCCGACGGCGTCGACAACAGTTCGGCGCGTTGCTTTTATAGAAAACGGTATACGCTGATAGGAAGAGTACCTTCTCTAATGGAGAGAGGCTACGCCACCGTTGAATACTGCTAGAGAAACAACTTCTGTAGGAACGAAAGGCGATGGATCTGCTTAGAGAGCTTCTGGCTACGTAAAGTTTGCTTTTTCAAGCGCCTCATAATCAAGGAAGCATTTCCTATTATGCCTATAAGAGGCAGCGCATAGTTGCAAGCTTCCCCCTACACGGTCGCGCCTGTTTCCTTTTCGCAGACCAGATAACGAAAGAAATAAGTCTCTAAACTAGCTCTACTGATCAATTATTGGTGGTGATTGAAGTGCTTCGCCTTTTGGTGCTCCCACTTTCCCCGCGCGCTGTATCGGTGGCTGCTCCGTTTGAGCACCACCGATAATAGGACAAACAGGCCAAATACGGGACAATCGATTAAGGGAACCAACGACATGGGCGCCGACTTCCAACTAAAGTTTATTGCCCTGTGGCAAAGAAATATAGGCAGAGATATCTTTCTGGCTGTCTAAAATTCCTGACTGGCGTAAGTACAAAACAGAAGGGCTTTCGGGATTTGGAGTACGCCACCTGTCTGTCCGAGGAACGCTAGCAAATGACAAGACCCATAAAATAACAGAAAAAAAGAAAAGTGGTGACCATGACTTTTGACGACGTGATTCAGGCGAGGAGATCAGCCGACCGCGGGAGCGTCTCCTTCATTTCAAGCGCCCTCTCATACGTTGCCGAAGGCGTCACACGCTGTGATGGTCGAGGCGCAGACGCTGTCGTCGTGACGTCCTCCGCATTGCGCGCTAAAGCACGTCCGGACGCAACCATGAAGAGTCATTCCGGGAGGCACCTCGTTTCGAGGACCCAGTTGCCCGTTGCCGCCACTTTGCATAATGACTCGTCGGGCGCCGGCGACGCCACTATATAGACTTCTCCACGGAGGCGTAATCCGTGCCGGGCCGGGCTAGCATAAAACGGAACTCCGGCGGGTAAACACGCAGCAGCGTTCCGAACGTACGAGCACATGCAGACGCACACGCGGCGTTTTCTGCGCATCACCACGTTCACTCGAACCAACACCGACGCAGGCTTACGAAGATTTGAATTTGATCAGCGCTTACAAGCCAGCGTGCTTTACCATAAGTACGAATTTTGCGATAAGTTCATAATGATAATCAATCAATCAATCATTCAAGGGATATCTGTACATCATGGGATATTACTTGAGAAACTAGAACGTCACGGCTTCCGTGGTGTCTGTCTAGAATTTTTCAGACGCTATCTCACTAATAGACAGCGAAAGGTACGATTTCTCAATGTCGAATCAGATTTTTCTGCGGTCTCAACGGGAGTCCCCCAAGGATCAATGTTGGGACCCATATTATTTTCATTATACGTGAAAGATCTGCCGTTGATATTGCATAATTTCACTCCTGTCATGTACGCATATGACATTGCACTCATTTGCGTACATGAGTCTACGCCTGAAGCTTTTCGTATAGCTAACGAAGAAATGAAGCTTATCAGTAATTGGTTTCACACTAATAAGCTGCTACTGAACGTAAAGAAGACAAAATATATCTTAATTCATTCTTCACACAAAGCTGCAACCTTCGACTCATGCGTGCTTCAGGTAGAGGAAGAGCCCATTGAACGTGTGGATAGCATAACATATCTAGGGGTTGTAATAGACCATCATTTAAACTGGAAAATGCATATTGAGTTGCTATATAAAAAGTTTAGCAGTGTTTGCTTTGTGATATTTAAATGTCGCCAGTTTTTCGATGTACCGACTTTGAGAACCATCTATTTTGCTCTTTTTCATAGTCAGATATCATACTGTATAGAGTCGTGGGGCCATACGCTGGAGAAGCGAGCAATTCGTTTTCTGTCAAGTTCAAGTTATGCAGCCCCTACCAAGCCGCTCTTTAACAAATATCAAAATCATGCCCCTTAAACTGCTAATGAACTATAAAACTACAATTATGGTGTATAACTGTATAACTAACAATTGTCCACTTCACTGCTCATCATTCATGTCTTCGCGTTTCCCCACAGGAGGTTACGAAGCCGGGAACTTCTTGCAGCCTATTGTAAAAAATGTATATGGCAAAAGGCGGCTTCCTAGCATTGGTTGTACTTTGTGGAACAGTCTTCCTGTGCACGTAAAACAAAGTTAAGCCGAAACACCATTACAAAGACCTGTATTAACGTTGAATTATAATTACAATACAAGATGTCTGATACCTGCATAAACACACAACTGTTGAAATTGATATTGTATAAATATAAATCTCTGTTATTATTTATGTATGGATCCAAACAAGCTTGATGCTAAGGATCCAGATGCTTCTCATGTATTTTCATCATTTTTGTATCCGTTTGGCAAATAAATTCAAATCAGTATTCAATTCAATCAAGTTATTAACGTGCCCAGGAACAACCTGGTGGTATTGGTACTGGCGCATGGGAGAAATCGTATAACATGCATACACAGATATATATACATCAACAAGAGAAATAAATGTGCGCATTCTATACAACTGCGGTTGACGATATACAACGTACATAATATAACGCAACACAGCACAACATAACATTACAAAGTATAATACATCACATGCAAAAAAAAAAAAATAAAAAAATAGCGTAGCTTGCACTAGAGGCGCATTGCTGAAGAGGCAGCGGAGCTGATGAGCATCTAGCTAGTCCTGGCTTTTGGGCTAGGCTAAGCACTACCAAGTCATCCCCAGCATTTGGCGGAATTTATTGATTACTGATCGATTATTGATTAGCTATTGATTGGCTATCGATTGGCTATCGCAAGGTATTGACCACGTATTTGAGCTAGGCTAAGCACTACCAAGGAATTCCAAGCATTTTCCGGAATTTATTAAATATTAATTGATTATTTATTAACTATTGATTGGCTATCGATTGCCTATCGCAAGGTATGGGTAACGTATTTGGGCTAGGCTAAGCGCTACCAAGCCATCCCCAGCATTTTCCGGAATTTATTGATTATTGATCAATTATCGATGAGCTGTTGATTGGCTATCGATTGGCTATCGATGACTGACTAAGCTTAAGTAGTCCCAACCATGATTAGCTAGACTTATCTAGGCTCAGTTTCGCTAGTTCACAGAGGTATGTGCCATTGCACTTTGACCCTTTCTGCACTACCTCCAGGATCGGCCCACAGTTTTCTGTCTACGACAGACAGATTACGCTCGGCATAAACAGCTCCGCTGTTAGAACACTGCGAGGAGGAGGAAAAACATTTATTAAGAGGAAAAAAAAAAGCAAGCAGGCGTCTTCCTGCTTGTGTTGGGAGGTGCCCTCAGTCCATGGCTCCTGCGGCTCTTGCTGTCTCCCGGGTCCGCCGCACCAGTTGTTGCTGGTCACGAGGGTCCGAGCTAGTCAGCACGGCCTCCCACTGCTCGGGTGTGGGGTTGGTTATATGCGGGGCTACCTGTATATTGGGGCATGCCCATGTGGTGTGATATAGGGAAGCGTAGTCGTTACAAAGGGGGCATTTGTACGAGTACAGTGCAGGGTGTATTGCGTGTAATCTGCTTAAATGGGGGTATGTGTCGGTTTGTAATTGTCGCCATGCTACTGCGTCTTCGCGTGAGAGGGTCTTGTGCGGGGGTGGGTATTGTCGTCTGTTCAATCTGTGGTGTTCTAATATGGCGTGGTATTGTAAAGGTACAGGCTCCATAGATGCGCCCGTATCCCTCTCTCGTGGCGCCCGGCTGGCATGAGTTCGGGCTACAGTGTGCGCACGCTGATTTCCACGGAGGGACTCGTGTCCTGGAGTCCATACTATTTCAACGTCGGGTAATTAAGAGGCTTGTTTGAGGAGTCGGGCGGCGATGGAAGATATTCTGCCTCTGCTGGATTTCTGTAAGTCTGGGCACAAGCACACGGCAGCCGTCACATGGAACAAGCCGGACATTTGCATACCAACAAACAAGAATAATAAGTACGAGTGCCATACATCAATGGTCCACCACATTACATACAAAAAGAGCATTGACGATTCTGGAAATAAATCATGAAATGAATTCGAATGCTGCTCGCGGAAAGTGGGAACATGCCAATTTTTTTATGAGTGCTCGTTGGAGGCCCACAGAATCTTGACAAAGGGCTAATCAGTCAATAAATCAATCAATCAATCAACGTATCAATCAATAATTAGTGACATATTTATTATTGTGCCCACGAACAGCTATGCAGCCTTCGTACTGGGGCACTTAAAAAAAGTAATACGCGAGACAATATGCTCAGACAAGACAAATATGATCGATAAAACAAGGTATAAGTTTCACGAATAGGGAGACAGAAAATGAGGAGGCAGTTGTAAAATGGAGTTAATCATACAACATGATTAACTACATCTAATAATAATAATAATAATAATAATAATAATAATAATAATAATAATAATAATAATAATAATAATAATAATAATAATAATAATAATAATAATAGCGTTTTCAGCTCCAATTATACACGATACACAATTCAGGCCTGCCGCAGCCTCATAGGACTTGTACGGCAGTGTCTGGCAAGCAGTAGAAGCCATTCTAGATGCACATATGCTGATTTTGTCGACTCAAGCAGCAAAATGAGCAGGATTAAATTATCCGTGTCAGAAAAGAAGCACAAGTACCTGACATCAAATAATTGCTACGATTAGAAACATACTTAGAATCGAGAACGTTCGTCGAGACATGTCCATTTACTACAGCCCCATAGCATGAGTGTCCGCGCACGATGATATTAGAAGCATAGACGCATTAAATAAAGGTATTGCGAACATACAGCCATTGCATAATCTACATATGCATCGGATATACACTGGTCGTTTGGATCCCATCATGCAGCATCTAGCCGTTTCGTTCTATCTAGTCGAACTCAGTGAGCTTAATATTTAGTGCAGCTCTAATTTAATGGCAGTTATTCGTGTCTTCATTAGAGCCTAATCTTTTTACAGTCACGCATAGCTTGGTGAATGGTCGATGAAAAAGAAATGAAAAAAAAAAAGAAAAATGCGTCGAGGCTTGCGAAACTCGGAGTGACTGAAAGCGCACGATACAAGACGATGAGACCTCTTCAATTATGCATCCTCCTAATGAGCACTAATGCATATGCTTTTTGATTTTTTGCATGTTTCCTGTTAAGACCTCACTGAGCCCGAAACTTCGCTTTGCGCTCACGCCAGGCTGTTTTGTACGGTGCTAATAGATAATTTTAATCGTAGAGACAGAAATGTATTTTCTTTTTTCCTTGGTTTCTAAACTTGATATTGTAACCACGACGACACCAGAAATAGCACTTGCGCCAGACATTTACGAAGGCAAGACATTCAAAAAACGAACGACACTGCCCACTAACCTTATCCGGCTGTACAGTGTAGTTCGGTCATCCTGGAAAGAACGGTCTGCGCTCTATTGCTCAACGTTACAGACCTCACACTTTCATCCCTTACACGCGAAAATATAGCTTCCATGCGAAAGCTCTAGCGGAGTTTTCAAACTGCATCCGTAACAAGCCCGGAATTAATCGAAGCACTCGTTGCCATTCACTTTCATCTGCGAGCAGATTGCTCCATACGGAGTCCGGCATCCGCGGCAAATGACGTCGAACATTGCGCGAATTACGTTATAGTTTCTTGCCACTTCGAGCGTTCGTTGCGAGCGACGTCGCTGCGCGATTGGCTGTTTTGAAACTCCCCGGGTAGTGAGAACAGAAGCGAGGTACAGCAACCCCTGCCGTTCAGACGTTGCGTTGATTTCAACAAACACAATCAATTCCGTTTTCTAATTAAAACGAGCTCGCGAGCGCGTGTCTGAAATACCGCGTTTATTCGTGTATAGGCCCACCACGATTCTAGGTCGACCTCCGAAATTCAAAGAGTCAGAAAAAAAAAACCGACACTTGTGTAGTTCCAATCCAGCGCTAATGCAGCACCACTAACGTGAAACCTGGGGAAGCGCGAAGCAGTGATGCGCCAGCGTTGTCGCTCAATGTGAGTGCTTGTGGGGTGGTGGCGCCCTCTCTTGCGCTGCGCTGGTACCAGTCGGGCGTTTCGGGACCGATTTTAACGAGTTTCTGCTAATTGATGCGCTTAACGCCTGATTATTCCTGTCGTTTAAATTTTTCTGGATCATGCTAGTTTATTTTGACCCGGTTTTGATCAATTCTGCCCTTGTTTTCACCTTGTTTTGAGCACTTGTTTGTAAGCGTGATCACGACGGACGCCGCCGACAGCCCGGGCCCCTAAAGTGCTTCGCACTTGAAAGAAAAAAGCTTTCCTCAAAGTGAACAGAACAGTAAAAGGCGTTCGATGAATAAGTCCTGTCTACATTATGAATGAATGAAATTTTCGGGTTTTACCTGCGAAAACGACGATCTGATTATGAGGCAAGCCTTATTGGGGGAGTCCGGATTAATTTTGACCACCTGGAGTTCTTTAACATGCACTCCATTATGCATGGTATACGAGTATTTGTTTTTTGTTTTTGTTTTTTTTTTGCATTTCGCCCTCCCGTAATACGGCCGGGATTTGATCCCGCTACTTCGGGCTTAGCAGCGTCACACCAAAGCCACCACGCCTCCATGGCGAGTTTCCTGTACAGTTATGTATTGGCGACTCCCTTATACCCTGTTCTGTGGACATATCTTGAACTGTGTTCTGTGTGTTCAGAGCTACTGTACAACTTTAGCACGTGGAAGACTCTGCACAAGTGGATAAGTATACTACAAAGTATATGATATTCGCTGAGTGGCACAAATGGACAGGAGTTAGCTTTATTATCTTTACTGTCATTTTCATCCACTGATTTACGTATTTCTCAACAGCAGAGTTGTTTAAGCTGGCCGTTATTCCATTAGTCATCCACAAAAAAAATGTGGGGCGATCCAGGCGGTCGTACAGAATGGGTCCAAACGCATTGGCACATACCCCTGTGACCTAGCGAAGCTGAGCCTGGCTAAGTCTAGCTAAGCATGGTTGGGACTACTTAAGCTTAGACAGTCATCGATAGCCAATCGATAGCCAATCAATAGCTAATCGATAATCGATCAATAATAATAAATTCCGGAAAAGGCTGGCGATGACTTGGTAGTGCTTAACGTAGCCCACAAGCCAGGACTAACTAGGTGCCCATCAGCTCGGCTGTCTCTTTAGCATTGCCCCTCCAGTGCAAGCTAAGCTAGATTTTTTTAATTATCCCTTGTTTAGTTTGTATTTTCTCGGTGTAAACCCTAGACAAACGGAGTAGCCGAGGTACTCTACCTCAATCTCTCCCCAGCAATTTGTGTATAGCAAAGATCAACGTAACGGAACATGCAACGCATAGTCAAGACGCGGCACTCTCAAACTTTTCGCAACGTCATCCTCGCATTATTTTATAAATCTTTAACGTGTCCGGTGTTCCGGTAAACGCAAGCGGACTGGACGTATTACCAGATGAGCGGAGGCGCAAACGTGAACGACCTGCACGGAGCTTGTGGCGCCGAGATCAACCAGACCAACACCGATGTAATACATTGCAGTAACCAAGTGTATACTACTTTTCTGATGGCGTAAAATACACTTGGTTACTCCAATATTACCTGTGTTTGTCTGGTTGAGCTCTACGCCACCAGGAGGCTGCACGGGGCAGGCCGTTCACGTTCGCGCCTCCGCTAATCCGGTAAAACGTCCAGTCCGCTTGCGTTTACCGTAATGCCGGAACGCGAAAACTAATGTGGGATCTGCCGGAGTACAATCCTATTTCAGCGCAACCCCATTTCAATACCTTACCAAGTGAAGTAGGCGTGTATAAGGCATGTAGAAATAGACAGGTGTCTGAACTTGTTCCGATCGACTTCTCAAATGTTTGTGACCATTTTCCCTTTTGCCTGCAAGGTCTCCATCGTTACGGATATTCTAGCTTCTAAGCGCGTGGTAGCTTAGTAGTTATGGCATTGCCTTGTTGATCGCGAGGTATCAGGTTAAACGCAGGCAGCGGCGGCTGCATTTCGATGAAAGGCGAAATGAAAAAAAAAAGAAAATGCTCGTCCACTTAAATTTAGGTGCACGTTAAAAACCCCAGGTGGTCGAAATTATTCTGGAGTTCCCTACTGCGGCGTGCCTCATAGTCAGATCGGGATTTGGTACGCCAAAACCCTAGAAGTAATCCTTTACCGTATCTCTTTGTGTTCTAGCTGATAACAGCAGCAACATCTTTTTTTTTTCTTTTTCTTTTATTTTTCAACTCGTGGCGATGTTGTCGGCAGTGTCTGGCGTCTGTGGACAAACCATCATTCTCAAATCTAAGCCAGCACGTGAATTTCCCAAAATATTTGTTTTAAAGTATCGCGGACTACATTCCAATAAATACGGTAATCTCATGGTCTCGCCATCACCCCCTCCCTCTTCCTTCCTTTTCCTAATCACTCCATCCTCGATTTCACACGCACGCGCACACGCACGTGGTTTCATTTCGGCGCCTGATTATGCTAGAGAGGCAACCACGACGCGCTCAGTAGCTAAATATCCAATTCAATTACTGAACGCTTCGAGAGGCTCCCGCCCGGAACGTCTATGACTCTATGGCGCAGCAGCTCGTTGTTCATTTAATTTGTCTCGCTTGCGTCGCCATGCCCTGGTTCCACATCGAACGACTAATATATTGTTTCCGCCATCCGTGCTAGAAGTTCTTTGTTGGCATCTGTTACTCTCCATATGTTAAACTCTTTGTGTGTTCGCTTCGGCGCAGACTCGTTAATGCAGAAAAAGCTCATCTGCATGTGTACAGTTCAGCAACCCTTCGTAGCTTTGCTGAATACTCCAGGAGAAGCTTGTTCGGGATGGAGAATACTCTAAGCGGGGCGTTCTCTTATATTCGTAAAAGAAGTCGTCCAAATAAAAGGTGCAACGTTCATGCGGGTCGAATAAGCTCATTGAATCGATGCCTTCGCCTTCGGCAGTTGCAATCCCCAGGCTTCACAGACTTTATAAAAAGATAGACACATAAACAGACAGACTTGATGGACTTAACAATCGTCCACTGTCAGAAGAGAAATAATTGGGCTGAACTAACTCCGTGCAGAATGCTGAATCTGTCCTTCTCAAGTTATTATAGTCTACGGGGTTTTAATAATCGAACTTTCACGAATTCTCTCAGGACAACTTTAAACCGACTGGACTCGAGACCGTTCTCTGAGTCAAAGATACTCGGACCGTGGCTACACCCGTCACTGGCACAAAAAGCGATTCGGGCACTATAGTACACTACCTGAAGCGCACCGGTTTAAGAAACCGCTTATATGTGTCCCTGTGCATAGTCCCACGTGTACTCAGTACTCCCTCTCTCCATCGTTTCCTCTTTCTATTCCATATTTCCCTTACCCCTAGTGTAGGGTGGCAACCGGATGCCCGTCTGGTCGACCTCCCTGCCTTTCCTCTGCTTGCTCTCGCTCTGTTCTCTCTCCCGAATTGGGCTACTTGGTGACTTACCACGGTGCCATGGGTGCTAACACAAATTGAGGACACACGCCTAAGTAACCTACTTCATTTCTGTTTTAGTTGTTACACAAGACGTTTTTTTTTTAACGGCAAAGTAACGCGTGACGAACTCGAGGACCTCACCTCATGCGGCTTTGTCCTGAATCCTGAATTTTCGCTGTACCCACTTATATAAAAGACTGTGTGGACGCGGCCTGCTAACATAAAATTGCATACGCAGTCTTTTTAATTTGTGTGCCTCTCTTTCTCCTTCTACCCGCGCTCACCTTCCGTCCCCTGTGCAGGGTAGGCAGCCCAAACTACTTCCGGTTAACGTTCCACCTCTCCGTAAACCCTTTCTTTCTCCCATTCCATCCCCAAACTCTCGCAGTTCTTGAACCTTACATTTTTTTTAGGCGCAAGTCGGTCAGTACTATGACTGGCACTGGCGTAGACTAGCTTCCCTTCCGAGGCGGATGCAGACAGTTTTCTGTTCGCCTACTGAATACAACTTAGAGGTCTTTCAGCAATCCTAGTTGTCAATATAGAACTGAAAGGCGAGTGGGGTGGCAATGATTCACTGTTGAGCTACACTGCGCTCAAAGATACAAAGATCACAGGCCCAGCTAGCGCTTGTTCAGCGCTTCTTTGTTAACTCTCCATGTGTCCTTCGTCTTTAGAACGCGCTGCAGTTCAACAGTGAGTCTCAGTTGTCAGCGGCGTTTCCTTCTATATATCTTGGCCGTAGACCTTTTCAGAATCCCCCCAAAAATCATGGGTTTTTGCGTGCCAAAACCACAATCTGGTTATGAGGCACACCGTAGTGGGGAACTCCGGAATAATTTGGACAACCTGCGGTTCTTCAACGTGGACCTGAATCTAGATACGCGAGTTTTTTCGCATTTAACCCCCATCGAAATGCGTCCGCCGGGGCCGAGATTTGATCCCGCGACCTCATGCTTAGCATCTCAACACCATAGCCACTAAGCGACCCCGGCGTGTATTTTTAGAATTCAAAGAACCGCCGTAACACCCACACAGAATATACTTCAAGAATCACACCTTGAGCTATGATGACATCGCACTATATAGTGACATCTGTGCGTGTCCGCTACACGGAGGAGCTTTAGACCTTTCTGCAAGGCACTAGCTTTAGGGCAATACTTTGTGTTACGTCGTCGTGCATTTTGTGTATGTCGTGCATGTTGTGCACGTGTCGTCTGTTACGTGCATATAATTTCATTTATCATTGTTTTGATCTGGAGTTGCAAGTCAGGGCGTGCCTCCCGGCAAAACTCTCTAATTTTCAATAAAGAACGTATATTTCTCTCTCCCTCTCTCTCGTCTTTCTCTCTCTCTTTCTGCCATGTCCAGGACACGATGACGCCCGTCAGCAGTTCACCACCGAGAAGCGCCACCTCCACCATCACGGACGACTCCGACTAGAGCTGTCATAGAATAAAGTTCTTCTTTTCTTGTTCTTCTCTCATCAGTATACTTTTGCAACATCACAAATTCTTCCCAAAAATCCAGATATTTTTGGAGAGAAAAAACCGATCGTCAACGCAGTTGTAGCTTATCGCGAACTATTAAAGGATGCTAAAGAAAACGAGCACATAAAACCTGCAATGTGGATTGAAAGAAAACGCGATCCCCTCTGTCTCTGAAAGAAGGATACCTTGACTGTGTTTTGTTGTGTTTCGCCCTTCTTTTGTCTTTGTGTTCACCATGCGCTTCAAACCTACGGGGTTCTCAATGGTGCACGCCTTCCATATTGCGTAAGGTTTGTCCCTTGTGTGCGCTAAAGAGAATAAATAAAAATATCAAATGGCATACGCCCAGCTCGCAATTTCTACGGCGTTAGTGTTGGGTGACTTCTGTGCGTAATTCGATCAATGCACCCCCTGTAATCCAAATTAACTTTTTTTTTCTTTCCTTTTGTACCTTTCCTTTTGTAACTTTTGTACCTGGTGGGAGAGGCTGATTACAGCTTGCAGCCCTGCCACTCTCAAGTCAAACGGAGGTGAAATGAGCACGACCCATGCCTGACGTGCTTCTTTCATATGTGTTGTCTCAAACACGACAACCGACTGCACGCTGTAATCAGCATTGTCGTCTTCCTTTTCCTCATTCCGAATCCCTTAATCATTCCTCCCGGGAACATAACTTCAGCAAAAATCCCCGAAGTGGAAAAAGTTTCATGAAAGAGAAAATTGTCATCCGCCCCACAGAAGCATGAAGGAACGAAGAAAACACATATCAGATGGGTTTCCTTCGTGTACGTTCACGCCGCTGCCAAGTCTATGACAATTTTTTTTCTTTCATTTGTGCTTCCCCTCGCTTATCTTGTAAAAATTTTCCATCTTTATGATATGTACGCCTTATCAACGACCTGTTTTCTACATCGCTAAACTCCCACACCATTCGTGCTCGTCAGGCCTTCACCGGTTGCTCCCTTAAGGAAAAGTTATGAAGCAGCTAGGCCTTTCGATGAACAACAACTCTTCGCTTCTCCTTGAAAAATAAGACATAAAAATTTTTCAGAGAGCTAGCATTCAAAACAAGCAAATTCCTTCCGTACTGAAACCTAACGGCGCAAAACCAAGAACGTCAACTTGCAATCATGCGAGTATACGAACTACAGCCCAGTTCTGCGCCATCTTGAACATCTCTACTTCCTTTCTTTTTATCATTTCTCCGCCCTTATTAAAGTTTTTCTGAAGGCCAAGTGCGTCCCTTTCGTCTGTTCCTCGTTCAGCTTCGTCTGTCAGATTCAACCGTTCCTCGTTCATTTTCGTCTGCTCCTTCTTCTGTCATTGTCGTCTGTTTCCTTTTTTTTTTTTCAGAAGTTCATTCTTCCGCGCATAAGTGCCAACTGGTGATTTCGAAAATGAAGACACGTCATTCACGTATGCACACGCCGCTTACTTTCGCTCTCTCTCTTTCTATTCCTCACCCACACCACCACTCAAACGCCGCATCTTCGAATTTTCATCGCGCAGATATGCGAGCAAACCTTGCAGACTTCGGCTGTTATCGCATTCGTCGTGGCCTGCTCTTCCTTTTATCGCCACCAGCGGCAACGAAAAGATCTCGCTGAAATCGATTTCGTTCTTATTTCTTGCTTGTTTACTTTTTAAAATTTTTTGACAGTCAGAAATACGCACGCGCGCTGATGCAGAGGCACCCTGTCGACATGCGTCGTATTCGCTCTTGAAAAGACGGCTGGTTCGGCCTCTTCTTTAATATTACGCCCTCGCACTTTACGCCGCTTCTTTGTTTACTAAGGGTGCGTGATTACACCAAAATTTGTAATATCGAATAGTACAACTTGTCATTCGATTGGGGCCTCAATTCAAATAGCCACATGCTATGCAAAATTTCAAGGCACCTTCTCTCTCTCTCTCTCTCTATGATTGATTTGACAGGAACGCGAGCGCGCAACTGTTCATAATTGTAAATATTGTGAACAGTTCATCTTTTTTTATACTCTCTGCTATTCTTTCTGTGTACGCAGACAAGCTGCGCCCTGTGGAGTCACTAAGATGCGATGACGCTGCCAAAACGTTCTGCGCAGGCGAAAAAAAAAAAAAAAACTGAAATGGGATTGGTCTAGTTGTAATCAGGCTAAACCTACGCGAAAACATATTTTGACGAAGTCTACGCGAAGCATACTGTCAAGGTTAGCCGTCAGCACTTTCTACCTGCATTATGCCGATTTGCTTATAGACATGCATTTCGTCTACGCTCTTATTCTCCTCGCATTTTACTCTATCCCACCACGGCCCCTGCTGGCCGATGTTCAGGTGTGAGCCATCGCCTAGGAAGTTTCAGCATGACCAGGCGAATATCACCGCTGTATTTTTTTCTAACAATCACTGCCTTCAAGTATGATTCGACTAATGTGCGCCCAGATGGGGATGATAGACGTTACTTACTACGAGAAAGCATTCCTGTTTGTAATTTACCTTTCTAAAATTTTGTAGACGGTTAAATTGTAGATGTTTGTAAAACTTTGTTGGTGATAGATGTTTATGTTATGTTTTTCGTGAAAAGATGTTATGTATAAACTCCTGCACCATTGCTTGCTGCTGTCATTGTGCTTTCAAGGGGTGTTGGGGCCAGTCACGCTTTCTCACCGCTATCATTACCACTCGTGCACACTTTAGGCATTTATTGGCATGTACACATGTGGGAAAACTAAATAAACTTTAAACTTCACACTGCGAGTTGGTGGAGCAGAAATACAACGCAGCCAGTCTAATCCTAATGTTATCCAAAATTATTGCACCACTTGGGGATGTCGATCAAGGTATACTCCAAAACTACTCAATTCGGTGACATCGCGGTTTGAATGTTACAAGATTGCATCTGAGCTTGATGAAACTGTGACCTGATTCAGTTTTAATCGGGTACCACGACTATTCTATTCGCATTCAAATCAACTTTTGAAGCCACTAGTGGCATCCCGATTCGTCTTTACCCAACTTACTGTTCAATTCTCTCTCTTGGTGCTTTTCCATTGTTAGTGCGTTTCTAATGCGTTATTCATATCTGCAATATTGCGGCTTTCCTTATGGGCAATGTGGACCGAAATACAGCCATAACGTTCAGTCGAGGGGCACATCCTCAAGTCGAGCCATATGGTCGCAGACTCCATACCGCCACGAACTGCCCTGAGTGGACGGGGCTAGCCTGAGTCGCAAGCACTTAGTCCGCAGACAGGAAACTTCCATAATTGTGTTTGTCAGAGACCCCTTGCAGTTTTTTTTTTCTATTCGACTCTAAACATTGCTCTTCCAACGGTCCCTGCTTCAAGGTTGGAAGAGGAAGCTTACGGAATAGGGAAGGCCCCCCCAAAGATGTAATGCTTCCGCGCGCAGTATTGATTTGAGAGGCGCATTGTTGGTGGTCCCCTGTATCCCGAATTCGTATTCTGACATCGCATTCGCAGCCACCGCTAATTTTGAATTCCGCACTGCATACTAACCTTGGCTGCAGATAACTTTAGTTTACGGAACCTTCACTCGGCTTGCGTTACCCTAGCCCCTCGGCCCCAACCATTTACCCCTTTGGCGTCCGACTCCCTAACTTCCACGTAGAAACATATGAAAAATCAGTTCTGCAGAATGCCGCAAGGTGCAGGAGGCTCACAAAAGGAAAAAAAAAAAAACACTGGCATCCACCCGCCTGTAGATCAAAGCTACAAATGAAACCCATACGGGTTTCTCAGAAAGACAGGTAGTTGAAGAAAAATTCGACCTAGTTAGAGGGATCGAACCCGAGACCAACGACTCTCCGGGGCCATAGGGGCACTCAGTGTCTTTGGGCTTCGAGTTGTCGCTTAATTCACCCTCGCCCTCCTTGTAAGCTCAAATGGTAAATCCTAAAATGTGAAATGCTCGTGTACCTCTTCGTGGTACCGAGTAGATGCGCATAATGTGATCACGTGTAGAACACATACAGACGCCACATAACTTTGTACTGTAGTCATACTTGGCAATAAGGTGAGAGCAAAAAGTCTTGTGCATCTGGATGAATTGTACATGGTGTGCGCACCGTACATCGGACTAATCACTAGAATTCACCGTGGTGTCACATTGTCACCTCATTTTATTTCCCTATTCCTTTCTGTGTCGCTACGCAACCATTTACCCCAGTTGTGGAGTAGCAGGCAACAGAGACAAGCTTCCCCGACCGACCTCCCCGCCCTTCTCATCATTAAGCCTTTCTGTCTCTGTCTGTAGCGGAGCTTCTTATGTCTACTTCCGGCGAAACAACAGGCATGCGACCGGCGCGCCGTTGAGATCCAATCGCGAGAAGGGTGGAAACGCGTAGTGAGCGGCGGTCCGCGCTCGGGGCACACTCGGCGGTGGCGAATGCAATAACGGGACAGCAGGAAACGAGCGCCCCCCTCGAAGGAGACACGGGTCTTCGCTTCCAAGGTCCGGAGAAGCGGAAGGAAGGGCCAATTGGGAAGGCGTCAACTCGATTAAGGAGTGGACCCAGCCTGCCCAACCAGGCTGAAAAAGCGGTCTTGCGAGGCAGTCGAGAAAGAAAGAGAAAAATGACACTGAGTGAATGAATTCGAGGGTGACCGGGCAGATGGCCAGAAATCTTGCTGGCTTCGTGCTTTTTGTAATTTCTGCAAAGACGCGAGGAGAAACGAGCGTCGGCGTTACCCATCGTGAGCTGAACGAGTGCTGTCATGACATTTTAGATTTGCCCTTTGTTCCTTTTTTTTTCGTTTTACTAAGATATACAGAAACCTCTAAACCCTGCAAAAGATGTTGTAGAGCATCAGAGTGCCCAAATAATTTACTATGCATCTTTTTACGAACCTGTTCCCGTTTCCTTGACGAAGCTGTGGGTGTATAATGATGTCATGATATAGTGGTTCCGTCCGTTTCTGCGGCTGCTGCCGCTGCCACAAGCGAGTAGAGCGAAAAAAACGAAAAAAAAAAGAACTCGCGCTGTGGCTTCTGTTTACTTTTAAAGCGAACAGCTTTCTTCAGGCCCTTTCGCTCGCTTTTGTGGTGGTCGAACTGTCACCGCTGATACAGGGTCCAATATTTCTAAACCTACTTTTAGTATAGAATTAAAGCTGCAAGAATCTTCTAACCTTCATATCCGTCAAGTCTCATTATACGCGCGAGTCTATATCTTTTTATGTCCACTGCAGTACGAAGGCCTTTCCCAGCGATCTCCAATTACCTCTGCCTTGTGCTCGAGTATTTATAACATCAAAAAAAAGTTATGATACTCGTTTAAGCAATACGCAAACAAACCACATCACTGGCTCGACCACGGAGATATAAGGGCTGGCATGGTTGATTGCCTGATGTGTGTGCCTTGCTCTTCATACGCGAACTGTTCATTCGTCGCAAAGTTACAGCGTGGTATTGCAGCGGCCCACATCACGTTGGGAACGCACGAGAGGAATATTGGTAAACCACGACTCGGGTTTTGTTAGTTGCAATCATACGACTAAATAAGAGAAAAGCCAGAGAAAGAGTACAGGAAGTTATTCGTTCGGTTTGATTGAAATGCAGAAATATAAACGAAATAAGGGAACTGTATTTTTTTTACTCAGTTTACTTGCACGGGAGGTCCCACCAACGGTGAATAAACCTGTGGGATCTCCTTCTCTATACGCGCAACTATGTACTATTTCTATTACATGCAATAAACTTTATTTCAATTTGAAAAGTGGAACAAAAAAGGAACGTGCCGCAGGTAGCAGCGGAACCTACAGATTGCGAATCACGCGTGCATGGTATTGCAGGAAATTTGGCTCTGGCAGCCCAGCTGCGGCAAGTCGCCCCCCTTTCATTTGCCTTTTTTTTCCTTATTATATCTCCCTTTCAATTAAACATAACAGTTATTGTGTCATTAGATATGCCCACATTCAACACATCGATATTTCGTTGAACGTGGGCAACTTGGGAAGTCGAAAGACCGCTTGAAGCCAAAATGTACGAACTTTAGGCAAATTAATGCACGGCTCATTGTTGTATCAGTGTAACGAACGTGACACGGTGTGCATGCCGCTGTGAAGAGGCAGTGATAATGTCATTGTTTATGTGTACGTGTATTTTGAGGGCGCATAATCTTGTTTTTCATTTGCACCGGCAGCAGTACTGCCACGTGACACCCCTGAATCCCAGCCAAAACAAAGCTAAAAGAAGGAGACTCAAAGGGTATGCCGGGAATTCTACCATAAGCACGTGATCGCGTACGATAGCCAAGCCGTGCGCCGTACGGCGCGCCTCGTCGAAGGCTTATCGCCTGCACTCACGCGGGTTCTTCTTCTCAGTGTTTTTGTTCATTCCCCGGCTAGGTAAAGTTCACAGGATGCAACGCGCGGAAAGGTCAGCGGGAAAGGAGGAAGGAGCGGTTTTATAGGAGGTCGGCTTGCGAACGCTGGGCACGCTCCTTACTAACCTTTCTTTCTTTTCTTTTTATTTACTTCATGTCGCCATGCTGCCAGTGCGCTTCACTAACAACAAAGTTGTTTATCACGCAAACGGCCTTACTATATGTGTGCAGCCGCCATTATTTCCCTACTGGCTAGAACCTCCACACATGCAGCTTACGTAGACACACTAGCACCGGAGTTGCGCCGTGGTAATTTCGTGCAAGAGACTCTTACGACTATACCTCTGCATCTACCACCGTCGTTAAGCAGTCGCGCAGCGGCCTTGAGACATCTCGGGCAACACAATATCATCCACGCAAATGTCGCCTATATTTATACACAGCGCATAGCCGTCGAACGAAGCAACAATCATGCGAACAGACACTCCAGAAATATACAAGAAGAGCCACTTGCGATGCGCGGAAACCCGGAAAAGAACAAAACAACGAAAGACCGCCTAACGCTTGACCGGACGCGAGAGGCGAGGAATCAAGTAGTTCCGGAAGGCAGAGGCGACGCGGAAGCAGCGCGTAGAACGGGGCGGGGTCGCGAAAGAGACCGAGTGGAGTACGGGCCATCCCAGCGCCCAAGGCCGGGGTTGCACCCACGGATAGCAGGCGTGCACGAAGAAAAGCAATCCAAGGGCAGAGCAGGGTGGATCTGTCGAGCAGAATGGAGATCTCGGAGACAGCGGAGCATCGCAAGATGAGCCGGGAGACGCAGCGGAGCGTTAAATTGCTCCCCTATACCGTAATGGCGGAGCTGTCTAGCCCGGAATGCCATCGCGGTGATGGTCTATCCTTCCCTACCGCCAAGACTTATTCGTCCCTTTTGCTTTTGCCCACGGGTAAACCATGAGAAACAGCGCAGTAACACCGAAGCGTCATTTCGAACGCCATTGGGAGCCGTCGCGTCGACGACTGGCATTTGTGCACGCCCCACTACAAGCCCTTAAGGCCCTCGTGTTATTGTCGTAAACTTGAGCGCGCACACACTGCATCGTTGTGTTTACTTATTGTGACACACCCCGTGAACGAGGCGCCAACGCTGGGCCAAATTCCAAAGCAGACTTATCAGCTTCCGAAAATAACTCCACGAAAGCAAGGACAATTAATAAGAGGCCCTCTGGTGCGCCAGCGAACGCCGGTTGTAGTACAAAGAACGAGTCAGATATCCCAGAGTTGTCAAAACACAACAAAATCTATTCTTCAAACAAGGCAGGTACATACACATGTGCACACTTCAACTAGACACATCACAGTACAATTCAGATAGGTATTAACAAAACACTGGAAAATGATTAATGACAAACACTAAGAGTCCAACGCGTAAAGTACACAATGAATAGGAACACTATGTGTCCAATCATATTCACCCGTGCTGGTCTTGAGCCGGACGATCTCAGCGTAGCTCGAGGCAAATCTTGAAGAAGGAACTTCTTCCGGAAATGCAGGCGCTCGATGAACACTTCGGTTAGCTTACCGGGGAATCCCCTTGTTCCGTAGATGGTTTGCCTACCCATCACATCTCTTCACCGGCGCGGTCTGATCCCCCTTCTGATTCCCGCACGGCTCTTTTATAGCGTTCGCCGGCACTATAGCCTTCGCCGGATCGGAGTCGTGATCCCGTAACATGAACAAAGCCCTGGAATCGGCTAGTCAATTCTCGCATTTTCAGCCGCGGCCGTCGGAGCGTCGTGGAGGAGGGTGGTGACTCATGGGTTGGTGCACATTCACGCTGTAGTACTCCCTCTCTGCTCGCCGGGTGAGAGGGTGTTTCGACGCGCGCGCGCACTTTCTCTGTTTCGTTACCGTCGTCTTCGCGTATCTCGTCGTAGCTTCTACACTCCGTTGACCGCGTCGGCTGTCTGTGGCGTAGGCGCTCTCTCCTTCTGTCCAAGCTGCCGCGGGCCGGCTTGTTCCTTGCTCTCTTGAGTGATGGGCGGCGCTCGCGTTGATTATGAGCTCTTTTGTGACACTTAGAGCTCGAAAACCTTCCCCGTACGAGATATAAATCGAGTACAGCACGTTCACTAACCAAGAGAGCAGTGAACTCTCGTCCTTTTTCAAGCGCTCCGCGTTCCAGTTGCGTCAAAGCGTTATTCCGTGGTGCAACAAGGTGATTTGCAACCCTCTGGAGTGCTATATCGGGAAGGTCTTCGTTTACTATGGTGTAATTGTAATTACTCCCAATTTATATTTGTGACATGTTCAACCTTTTTTACACCTGTGTAATATACTTATTACATGTATGCCCTTCCTGCTAAAATCCCCGTTGGGATTGGCAGTATGTCTGAAATAAATAAATAAATAAGGGTTTCGTAAATAAACTATTGTGGGTTAGCGCCGAGCGTCTCCAGTTGCCCCTTCGTTGGTACTTGTCGGCAACCCGCAAAAGTTTCTGCTCGAATGGTTCCCCAACAAGCCCATTTATTAAAGAGAAGCCTTGTTCACTTACAATTACCCGGGTATTGCGTGGCTGCCTGACTTTGTGGATGCTGATGGGTCAGTCGCTATCTCGGCGTATATATTTCTGGATACACACATGAGGGTTATCTGAAACTACCAGCGAAGTGGCTTATGCATAACCCTTGCATTCTGACCGAGTACGCAGATAAAATTTATATTATTTATTATAATGACTACATACATAAAACCGGAACATATAGCCTCGGCTCACAGATGTCTCTAAAAAACAGCGATTCTTTGATTCACTTTATTTTTTTTAATGCAACGTCACGCAAAGGCGTTTTCAGTTTCTCGGTCCACCATAAAATGTCAACTTTCCGCTAATAAATCTGCCAAATATAGATACAGTCCTAAACTATGGCAGCTAACGCTACGCATATATGCTGCGCCACATTGTTTCGCCTTTAGTATATCGGCCCATGTCGAATAGGTTTTAATGTTTCTTCGCCGGGGTAGAAATGCCATCGTCGTTTGAACCTAGGCCACATGGCAGGTACCTAGGTGCCTACGAATGTATTACACGTAGTCGCTCATGACGCCACAATTCGCGTGTCTGTCGCTTAGGCCCGTCCAATACCTATGTAGAATCCAGCAATCGTCATGTCGCGAACTCGCGTCGAACGGCCGGAGTAGAAATCATGTCGTCACCATCAAACGATCGTCGTCACCGTTGAGTTTCTGATGTCGTCACACAGAGGCTTGCGTGAGACACGCAGCTGCTCGACTTACAGAAACACGTTGGTCCGCCTAAATGGCAACGCTTTGCGAAACACCAAACAATGCAGCATCGCCAGCGACCTTCAACACGCTTCACATAACCTCCATTCTCAAGAGGCGTTGTAACTGCAATTTTTTTTTTTAGTTTTGAATATGTGAAGCAGTGAATCCCATTTCTAACAAAAGAATTTCAAATGAACACTTTTACGACCTTCATTCCTGCTTCTTTCTTGTATTCGGCGCAGCGCTTGAAAAACGTGATCTGCTCACAGATGCAAACGTGCGGAAACGAGGCTCACCCACGAAGTATCCAGCAAATGTATGCAGAGTATGATGAACTAGGAAAGGAATATTCACATCACACAGTCACATTTGAACTTCTCTCGGGGATCGCCACGCCGATGAGTGCGCTGTTTGTTGTCGATGTTGCATTACGAGTGCGCGCATTAAAGATGCCCTGGTGGTCAAAAGTAATCCGTAGTCCCCCACTACGGCGCCTCCCTCATAATCAATTCATGAGTTTGGCACGTAATGCCCTAGAATTAAATTCATTCCGAGCGCGCTTGCAGTATAAAGTACAACCTGCGCAGCACTATAGCTGCCCTACAAGAATATTAAGGCCCTCAGTAAACTGCCGCAAACGCGTTATTGTTGAAAATGCCATATAATATCGTACAGTCGCTCTTTTTAAAACGCTCTTGAGGCGCAATGAATTAAACGCCTTTTGTTGCGGATGAATCGGGATGCAGACACACTTCTGCCGTTTGTGATGATTAAGCATTAAACATATATTTCACAGAAACTCACCAATTTATCTAGAATCATTATTTCGGCTGTGTTCAACAACAGGTATAGAGACTGCAATATCGAAATCGGCTCCAACAGCAGGAAGTACTGGGCTTTCCTAGCTGCATGAATAACATACAGTGCACAAACGTGGTACGCGTTCTGAGAAATGTACGAACCAATACTGATCATATGATACCTAGTTCAGACTTGCATGAAAGCTCCCTAACTAGACGTAGTCGATGAAAACTTCAGAATTTACCATAGATACGCCAGCTAATTGGGTTCGATAACTGCCGTGACGTCAAGTGGTTTCGCGCCTTTAAAACGACTGTTTTCTCTGTATTTGCGTCACTGATTGTAGGAAGAAACCAGAAGGTCTTGGCATACTTTATGGGTGATCCTGATATCAATGCTCAGTCAGATGTAATATTTTCGCTTGAAACAACGAGCTTTTTTTTTTTTTAATTCCAACTAGGGTAGCACTTGCGTCTGCAGAGCAAAGTCATTAATAGCCGCGTGCGGGCCCCAGTTCGCTTGTCTCTTTCAGAGGTTAAGTGTCGATCCACTGCATTTTTGTGGATGGAACTTAAATACTTCGGCTGTCACCAACTATTGCTAGACTTCACTGCAGCGCGGCTACACATGAACGAATTGCCACATGTACAGTGTTCAGAGATTGAAACGCGATTCTCGAAACGCGTGGCTGCCGGTGCTTTTTGCACCACCGCTGAGCGCTGGGGACTCCAGTTGATTATTTGTGCTAAATTATGAAAGCGAGGGGCTTTATAGGACCCATTGTGAGTGTTATGTTGTCCCCCAGCGATAACCGAGCGCTATCAAGTCGCGCAAAAAGCACCGGTGGCCATGTGGTCAGAGTATCGCGCTTCAATTAGTGAGCACTGTACGTGCACGATTATTATTATTTGTTTTGAAAACACTTGACAGGAAAGGGAGGAGCAGGCTGGCAACTGCCACCGGAAGGGACACATCGCCTGTCTACTCTTTAGAAAGGAGGAGACAGAAACACAGAAATGGAAGATAGGAAGAAGGAGTGTGTAGTGATGGCATGAGATTTGTATGAACAAAAAAAATTAAAATTCGCAGTGTCGCCCGACGGGGAAGTATTGAAAGCGATAGCTTTGAAGCTTGATAGCTGATAGCTGAAGGCGTCTCACCAAATGCGTTTCACTGAAGGCGTCTCAGAAAGCTGACGTAATGAAGTGCACTGCCAATGGCGTTGAGCGTTGCATATCGATGAGGCCACCCAGTGTTGCAGAGTCGAGATAGTGCGACAGATGCGACCGCGAGGATAAACCATCGGCGGTCGTCAGCGCAAAACAAAAAAAAAAACGACCCACGATAGTCCCTACTGTGAAATTTGAGCGCATCTCTATACGCGTTTTCATTTCGCGAAATATTGGTTGGCGTGGACAATGTCTCGTGCAGCACGTTTCAAACGGAGCCAAGTGTGGCGCGACTGTCTCGCTAATCGGGAGATCCCGAGAGGCAGCGCATGGGTGGTGCGCGGGCGCGATTTACAGCAGCTCCCATAGACCGACATCCGCTCATGCAGCACTTTGCCTCCAAATATATGGCATCCGTGGCGTTTTCAGTGAACAGTCGACGCGCTCTACTTTGGCGCCATCTAGTAGCCATGGTCGCCGCAGAGCCCGTCTTGCGCGGCACTGCGCTTTTCTTTTCACGCTTTCGCCATGCCCTCTTCCTCCGCTTTCCTCCTCGCACCTCCTTCGCTATCGCCGTCTTTCATCCCCCGCTGAGCTCCACGTTGGCTCTTTCATGCTTCGCTGTGCTCGTTTGCTCAGTTACCCCGTGCTCTAGAAATACTTTTATTGAAGTGAATAGACAAAAAATTGAATCGTACCCAGAGTGTTTACTTATAAATGACGTCAAAGCGCATAATCACGGTGATAGTATGTCAAGGACCGCCTCATAGCACTGTCGTAGTGTAGTTTTGTTATGTACTGCAGTAAGACCACTCGCAGACAAAGCACGGTGCGTTTAATGTTTCTGAGCGCGTGACTGCAACTTAAGCACAAGGTATATTTATTACGCGTGTTTTACGTTAGTGTTGCAAAGTTGCACTCTTTTGTTCATACACATTTTTTGTCGACAGAAATACAACATTCTCAACACAGTAGACACTGAGCACCTGCAGCCGTCTGTTCTGCAGCGCCTGCAGATGGGGCGATCTTGGCTAATATGCGTTGTCTGTCTTCCGAAAAAGCACCATAACGTCGCACATTAGCTGCCTCCGGTCTTCCGCAAGCATCGCTGGCGCAACGGCTCACACAGGACGACAGTTGGACTCACGAAGTAGTGTCGATGAGTGCACATTTGTTCTTCGTAATCAAGCAATGAATAGCGACACAATACGTCTTTAAATACAGTTACCTCTTAAGCACCTTTAAATTTCACTGTCTTGTTAATAATCAACAATCAATGGTTTCATTAAAAATTTTAACACCAAAGACGTTGCAACAGTATAATGTTACAAAACTTCTTCTTTCTGGTTTTGAGGACCAAAACCAGTTCTGATTATGAGGCACACCGTAGTGGAGGGCTCCAGATTAGTTTTGACCACCTGGGGTTCATTAGACCCAGGTGGTAAAAATTAATCAGGAGCTACCCCCGAAACTCGTGTTGAATATACAAATAAGCGCTTACACGCTTGCATTGCTGAAAAAAATTCTAAATTAACACCAAAGCACTAGTACTAAACTGCAAACAGCAAACTTCGATGTGATCACCATCAGGATTGTGCTTCAGGACCCCTTAAACGCACACACGTACGTCAGGTAATGTCATCAAAGAGTGCCGGCTGAGCAGGAAATGTCATTCTTCACGTTGCGAACGCTGTAAGTCGGATGAAAACAACACGGCTTGGATGGCAAGGAGAGGCCTGGGAGGGCTGATGGTTGGAGGGGCATTGCAACAGGCTATATTTATAGTCCTTGCACGGAACCAACATGACAACACCTGCGACACGCTGCCGACAGGTGCAGCGTCTCCCTTGCTAAACCGTATCGCCGCTTTTTCCCTGTTTTTCCCGCGGCTGCCCATCATTTTTCCTGCCACCCTCATTCCTCTTTCGTTTCTTCTTTTCTGGCACTGGACGAGTTTTTGTTCTATTTGATTTCTCCTCGTCCCTCAGCTTCCAACACTCCCTCCTCCCCTCTCTCCTTTCTCTTTGCCAAAACGCCAACGGCGCGCTTGTTTCGACGGGCAACGTCGCCTCACCTGTGGTGGTGCCAGGTCAGGGGATCGATGCCGTCCATCAAGCGGCGAATTTACGCTTTGCTGGGTCCCAACCTCCTCTTTCATTCAGCGCTCACTCGCCCTCACACATGCTGTGCGAAAACCTTCGCCTTCCTTTCTCAGCTCGGTCCTATAACCTCCTCTCTGCGTCAGTTTTCCGCCCATCTTCCGACTCAACCGGCGATGTCCTTTTTCGGCATCCCTTCGCCTCCTCTGCTTTCCGCTCTGTTTCCGCATCCTTTATTTCGTGACTGTTACTAGTGTGGTGGCATTCTCTCCGCCTTGCTTCTTTTTCATATCTGGGACGGCGTTACAGATCTATTCTTGCTGCCTGCCAAAATACTGTTCTTCCTGTTTATTTCCTCCTTGTGCTTCTCATTATCTATCCATCCATCCATCCGTCCGTCCGTCCGTCCGTCCGTCCGTCCGTCCGTCCGTCCGTCCGTCCGTCCGTCCGTCCGTCCGTCCGTCCGTCCGTCCGTCCGTCCGTCCGTCCGTCCGTCCGTCCGTCCGTCCGTCCGTCCGTCCGTCCGTCCGTCCGTCCGTCTGTCCGTCTGTCTGTCTGTCTGTCTGTCTGTCTGTCTGTCTGTCTGTCTGTCCCGTCCGTCCGTCCGTCCGTCCGTCCGTCCGTCCGTCCGTCCGTCCGTCCGTCCGTCTGTCTGTCTGTCTGTCTGTCTGTCTGTCTGTCTGTCTGTCTGTCTGTCTGTCTGTCTGTCTGTCCCGTCCGTCCGTCCGTCCGTCCGTCCGTCCGTCCGTCCGTCCGTCCGTCCGTCCGTCCGTCCGTCCGTCCGTCCGTCCGTCCGTCCGTCTGTCTGTCTGTCTGTCTGTTTGATTGTTGTTTGGTTGTTTGTTTGTTGGGTTGCTTGTTTCGTAGTTTTCCTTTAGCACCATTCCTACCCACCGAATGTGTTCGACAACCTTAAAGTGCTCCCTCCCGTTTCCCCTTTCCCTTTTGCGCATTTCCTCCTCGTCACATCCCTTCTCTTGTGCTTTTGTCCAGCATTACTTGCGATGACTGAGCATTGCACGGGACGTAACGGCCGTCCAGACCATTTATTTGCGCGTTGCCGCACAGCGCTCGCGACATTAGGCGCAAGGTAGTATCACGCATCTTCTATATACGTATCCATCGGTTTCTTTATATAAATTTTCTCTCTCTCTCTCTCTTTAATCGTTGCTCTACGTCACTATTTCCCTGCCATTTGCTCCTTCTGCAAGAGTAAGCCACACAGTAAACTTCGCTGCCTCGGGTGAAGCTCCCATGTCTTTCTTTTAAACATATTTTCTGTGTATAGGTGTCTGTATGTTTATGGCATGCCTAGTTGCAACATTTTCCTCTATTCAATCATTTCTCGCGCATTTTCTTTTTCATCTTCTTACTCCACCTTTCTTGAGTTGATCTACTTATTGAAAATATACTTTTTTTTCTCCTTGCAGAACTTCGTCAGCGTGTATGACGCTTGCATCGATTGCTCGGAAGCATTCCTAGCACTCGTAATTTGAGCTTGCCGCAATCGACGGCTCTTCCCTTGATTTGATAAGCGGAAGTAGGCGCGTCAATGCAGCTTGACTAGTGCCTTTATTGTACGAACAAGATAACTTGGCGTTGCTTTTTTTCCTTGCGTTGACGTAAACACATCAATACCAGGCGGAATCTTTAGCGAGAATGACGCCAGGTTATTAATGGAGAAGCGAACGACGAGCTGTTGCTGCAGGCACCCACTTGCGGCGTCCCATAATTTATCCCCCCCCCCCCCTCGAAACATTGTGTAGCAGCGCGTGCAACTGCGGTGCGGGAACGCCTCCCCAAGAAATTTTGTCGATGGCACGTCCTCCTCGCGAGTCAGATCTGTTGGATTATTCAGCAGCGTTGCCGCATCGCCATGGCTGCTGAAGCGAAACAGACCTTGACAGGAAAACTGACACAATGTAAGTTTTGGCAAACAAAGTGTGCGAGCAATATGAGGGACAGGCGAGATTCAGAGGAAGGTACTCGCCATGAAAGAAGGAAAGTTTGAAAGCTTGAATTCTTTAGTAGGGCTTCTTTGAAAATCTCGGCTAGGAACACAGCCATGTTTTTAGAGTTTGGTCTCATTCTGTATTAAACAGGCATAGCTTTGGTGGCAATCCTGTAGTTTTTTTGTTTATTTTACTGTTAGATGTTACCAGTAGCGGAAACGTTGAATTATCAATGACACAATGAAAGATATAAGCAATAATGGTGGTTAAAAGGAGCATTGCAAGAAGCGCCATAGCGTCATTTTTTGCTTTTGAGATTTCAGACTTTGGATGCCGGTATCATATCTGGTGAAAATTTAACGCACCGGAAGTACATTCAAGAATTCTTAGGGCAAGAATGAACAAGTACTTTGGCTTCATGGTGCACGCGGCAGCCTTGTTGCCTAAATTGTCCTCATTCTAAAGCTCACTATCAAGCATTTAGGGGAAATGAACACATCAATCCCTTGATTACTATGCTGCTCGCAGTGTCGTTAGGATTAGCTGAAGTTCACACAGCGCGCGGTGAAGAACTGTGCCCAGATGCTCTTCAAGGTGCTTACGACACATCGCCATTATGCTATATCGGTCTGAAATTGGGCAATGTACAAACACAGGGTTATCAATCAAGCACAAACAATTAACCAATGTGTAAAAGCGCAAAGAAAATTTTAAAAGGTGCACATGTTACAGTATTAATTGACGAAGTTGCGTTCACCCAGCGAAAGCCGAAAGCCTTTCTATTTGTCTTCTTGCCTGTTGTGTGCTTAGATAGATAGATAGATAGATAGATAGATAGATAGATAGATAGATAGATAGATAGATAGATAGATAGATAGATAGATAGATAGATAGATAGATAGATAGATAGATAGATAGATAGATAGATAGATAGATAGATAGATAGATAGATAGATAGATAGATAGATAGATAGATAGATAGATAGATAGATAGATAGATAGATAGATAGATATTTCCCAGTGGCTGCGATCATCCTAGTGGTCTACGCGGCTATCGACGCAATAATAATTCCTTCCCTAATTCTCGCGATAATTCCCGCATTATCTCAGTGATGCGGCTAAGATATATTTAAAATTAAGTTAAATGATGGGGTTTTACGTGCCAAAACTGCGATCTGATTACGAGGCACGCCGTAGTGGCTTATTGTCAACGCAGTACAAACGCCGTAGTGGGGGACTCCGGAATAATTTGGACTACCTGGGGTTCTTTAACGCGCACCTAAATGTAAGTGCACGGGTGTTTTCGCATTTCGCCCCCATCGAACTGCGGCCGCCATGGCCGGAGATATATTTTTGGGAATACGTAATATACGTCACGCTATCATTCCCTACCCCTATTGGGTTGCCTTTTTGTACTCAGTTAATCAGTGGCCCTTCACCGTTCCCAGCTACCTTTTATCTCCCCCTTTGTTTGAACAGGTCGAACAGTCTGGCAAGATAAATGAGAAGGCAGGTCAGAAAAAAAGAAAGAAAGGAAGGAAGAAAGAAAATTAGCCGCATCTCTCTGCTTGCTTCTCTGCAAATGGCGTTGAAAGACGATAGTCTTCTGCCGCCCCTGACACGTAACACCCTCTATTCTCCCCCCTTCCACCCCTCACGCTCCTCCCCTCTCTCCTCACATGATGGATGCAGTGGAGGTTTTGCTGAATTCAATTCAAATTTCCCGCGTTTCCCTGCTCTCGCGGCATCTGCTGGGACATTTTATTACTGTTGGTTTAAAGCCGGCTACGGAGCCGCGGCTTCAGTCGGCTTGTTTTAAACGCGTTGATTCGATTTCGAAATGGTCTCTTGGACACCATTTCTAACGCGTTCGACACAATTTCTAATGCGTTGATTTTTCATTTACTAACGGAAAAACCAGTTCAATGTGTATTCCTAATCAAATTAACGCTCCAGATCACGGTTATGCACATGTATTTTGCCTCAAATAGACCTGAGGTTTCCTTTGCGCTGTATAATGTTGACGTGTATGACCCCGTGCCACCAGTGCTAGTACCTTGGTTGGTTTTGGCCGGGCGTTTGAATCAAGTGACAGACAGACAGACGGACAGACAGACAGAAAGTTTTTCGCGTTTAGGTAGCCCAAGGAAGACTATCGTCTTTAAAAAATAAATACATAACCGGTACCAAAACTTTTTGTGACGTTTCACTGGGTGTCACTGATGCATGACAGTGCGTAGCGTCGGTTTATTTCATTTTCATTTTTTCTGTTGTTGAATCCGTGAAGCACTTGCTGTCAGCCTATGGCTGTTTTCAGCGTTACCTATTTGTCTGCTTGAGTAACTTTTTTTTTATGGCATCAGAAACTTCATGTCTGGCCAGCATGGCAAACCTTCGTTAAACGCGCGCAGAAGGTGTCCTCGTCAGTGCCGATGCACAACGCGTCATTAAAACGAACCGGTTGTTTCATTAAACTATGCGGCCAGCCAGTGTCTCTTCGACTAAGCTTGAGATGGCTGGTATTGCTGTAATAACGTATTATTGCGATAGCAATTATATGGACACTCCAAAGCAGATTTCTGCCGTCGGCGTCGCCGTCGCCGTCGCCATCGCCGTCGCCGTGAGGTTCCGTATGACGTCAGTGGAGATGAAATCGTCGCCGCGCGCCGAACGCTGTATGTGCGAGTGAAAGGGCGCGAGGGACGCGCGCTTTCACGGGGAGTGAACGAACGGCGGAGAACAAACGCGCGTTCTGTGCCGTGCTCCCTTAAGGGCTGCAGAAGTAGGTGTCTCTTTCCTCCTTTACAATCACCATATATGTAGAGCAAACGCGCCTTCTTCTGAAGCACGAAAGGCCGTAGGGGGGAGGGGGAGGAAAGGGAGGCGACGTGTAGCTGCGGCACCAGGTGCCTATTTATATCAGAGGCTCCGGCAACTTGGCGCTGAGCCGTGCTCCCTCAAGGGCTGCAGAAGATAGCGCCAACCTTTCCCTTTCCCTCAAGAACCACTTATCATCATCCGGCAACAGTCACCAACGCCGCACGCATTTTGTGCGAACGCGGGCAAAACGCCGACGGCGTCGACAACAGTTCTGCGTGTTGCCGGTGCTGCTGCATGTCCAAATTTATACAGCTGATAAAGCTACTATCATTACTCCGTATAGCTCTCTACAAATTTGCTATCGCAATTGATGCTTCGCCTTTCAGGTGAAACTGCGACAATTTTTTAACACGAAAGTGTTTTATGCCGGGGTCCACCAAGACTTCACTGACGTATTTCCGTCACGGAAATACGTCATAGAACATAATACAAAGAAAGAAACCAGAAGAAAAAGTTCCACAAACATGCAAAATTTGGAAATCCAACCCACGACCTCTCGGTCCGCGACCATAGATCACCGAGCGTTTAACCCATCGCGCCACAAACGCATTTGCAGAGAGCTACACAGACGCGCCTTATATATCTAACACTCCTCCGTGTACCCGCGCTCTTGCTCGGGGCGGTGCCGCCGCCTACGAGCAGAAAAGAGAAGTACTGCATTAGGACACTAAAGCCCGGCCCACATTCAGCGTTTTCACCGGCGTTTCCTGCCGTTGCGTCTCTCGGCGTCATTGCATTAACGGCGCCGGAGAAGTCACCCAGCCACATGAGACGCACGCAAACAGCGCCAGTCCAGCGTCGCACAATGCGACCAGACAGATTTAACCAGAAGCAGTGTGCAATGTCATTCAAGTGAACTATGAGTAATGTTCCCGATTAAGGTTTTTAAGCCCTGTTTATAGTTCTGCGGCACACACACACAAAAACATTCACGGCAGCGCGCTCGAAGGTACGAGCGGCTGCTTTCTCAGACGGCGCCGCCTCGCCGACGAGACACTGGCGCCACATGGTGGCACGCAAGCGAAATGGTTGCTGCGGAAGTCACTTGCAAAAGTTGCCAGCAGCGCGGCCACGGCCACGCGCTGATTGGTCGGCGCCACGTCGGCGTTCATCGAGCCGCTTCCGGCGGCGGCGCCGGCGCCGAGATTTCTGGTGTGCCTTGAGTACGACGTTTCGGCTTGGCGCCTCCCTCAGCGTCGACGCTGAGCGGCGCCGGGTGACGAAACGCCAGGAAACGCCGGGAAAACGCCGAAGTGTGTCGGGCCTTAACGCGCACCGACAGTGAACGCTTTGGTGGTCTCAGCACTACGACGCCTCGATGCCAGCATTCGAAGGGACGCTGGCATCAAGAAGCACTACCAACGCCACCTAGGTGGCGTTCACCGTACTCAGCACAGCGGAGCGTGGCCTCCGCAATTAGCTCTGAAAATGTTTCTGAAGTTGATCGCGGAGGCTGCAATTACGACGCGCTGTACGCGCTGATTTGACTCGGTGACGATTCAGTTACGTGCTTTGTCTTGCGCGTTGTATTAGTGTGTCAGTTACGTGCTTCGTCTTTCGCGTTGTGCTAGCGTGTGCAGCGTAGTGCAGCTTCCATATGCACGACGGTTGCTCATGGTCATCGACGTTGGTAGTCGTGATGGAGGAGACGTGCCACCAGGCGTCAGCGTGGGTGCATCAACGCCTAAGGGCGCTTTAGCCACAAAACACCAATAGACATTATATATCAATGTGCAATAAACATTACACTACTTCTGTGAAGACACGTTTCACTTTCGTGTTCTATACCGATTCCTATATAAGAGGGATCAACCACATTTTTTGTTGTTGTTGCTGTTTTCAAGCCAGCGTAAAGTCGAGCTCTAAATCTAACCAAATGGCTTGTCAACACTCGTAATTTTCCTACTTTCCTGTAATAAAAAACCACTGTAGTTTTACGGCTTAAGTTGATCGAAAGAGACGAATAAACGTTGGCCGCTTTCTGCCATTCTTCTTTCCCGTAGTGTTCACTGTCGTGCCTTGTGTGAGCAGTGCTGTAAAAGAAGCCGTCGTTAAACGATAAACCGGCATTGAAAACTTTGGGAGTCGCAAAAACAAAACATGAAGCGTTACGTGCTATCCATACTAACAATAGCGAGAAACTTCACAGAAACACAGAGATTCGACGCAGAAACAACCAGACATAGTCGTAGAAATTCAGTGCGATCTCGCCAAGAAAGGTCGTGGCACGAATCCTTATTGCAGTCCAGGTTGTGATCTGGTAACAAGTTTAGGGCCTTGGTTCAAATGAGGGAACACTTCGTTTTACTTACAACAGCTCTTTATACTTAGTGTTAGCACTAGTTCGTGAAGCCTTTTTTCCGAAGCCTTTCGTGTGTAGAATATGCCTCAGAGATATGCAGTCAGAGTACATTTACAAGAGGTAAAAACATTCATTACATAATGCAGCTACTTGGCCCCTGTCATCGGAATCATTTAGCATTTCATGTGTTTAATCACTTAAAAAAGAAGAAAAAAAAAGAATGCCGGAAAAGGACATTTATGCGCAGAGATTTCAGAAGCAACTAAAGTCATTGGTCGAGTGAAATGTAGATGGTCAACTTGCAGTTGTAGCTACGATTGAGGAGCAAAAAGGCGTCATTGCGTAAATAATTAAAGCAATGCCAACACACATCATTACGATATTATGGACAATCCAATTATCCTTCAGCACATGTTATGTTTGGTACAAATTTGAAGTATGGCTGCGAAAAGGCTTAAACTATCACAAGCAGTCATGGAAGCTTGAGCGTCCTTATAAAAATAAAAAAATGGCCAAGATTGTTTCTTTGGTTTTTGTCGTTCGCAGAAAAAATTCACTGATGGCAGTGAAATTATACGTACATGTGCTAGTACTGTCTCAGTGCACATGCTAATTAATAAATCGTTCGTTTTTAGACTTGCTAATATAAACGGCATAATTTTACTATACCATTTCAAAATACCATCTAAACGACTTTGAAAGGATCTTGCTATAAGAGGCCCGCAATCCGTGCCTTTTTTTTTTTTTTAGAACGTAAGCTGTTATGGGCTCATTTCGGTAGGCAATGGTGTCCGCCGCGGCCCCGCGGCCGCCACGGCCTCCGCCTCCGCCTCTGGTGTCTGGTGTCCGTAAGCGCTATCGCCAGAAACGAAAAAAAAAAAAAGCGTACTCAGTTGCCGCCGGGATCGAACCCGGGTCGGCTGCGCGGGAGTCAGATACTCTACCCCTGAGCTACGCAAGCTTTTTTTTTTTTTTTTTGCCGTAACTTCCATCATCACATCGCCACGCAAGCGCTTGCTATCAGGCAGTAGAAAAAGGCCCTACAAACGCGCCCTAGCGTGCGAGGAGAGATGCTGATGATGATAATGATTTAATTGCATCCCCGGGGAAACGGGGCTGTTATAAATGGTCACCATGTACGATGTACCATATAGCAGATGCACAGGTAACGGTACAAGGCATAAGGTTTGAGGAAGAAAAACAATTTTAAGGAGTTGAATACATGAATGTTAGAAAAATATATATTGTGTACCTGATTAAATCAAGCTGGGTAGTCATCATAATCATCATCATTAGCATCGTATCTTGCCCCTTGTCTTGCGATGTGAGATTCGCGCCGCCCAGCGTCTACACATGCACCATTTGCATTGCAGTAGCAAATTATGGCACCAGGTGGCACGCTATGTATCAGTTGCATAGGTAGCGTTACAAGTTAGATGGAGAAGTCTTGAGGAAGAAAACGAAGATAATGGAGATGTATAAATATTGATGTAATGAAAAACATGTATGGCATACCTAATTAATTCAAGCGGGCTAGGCTAGGGCTAGGTCACCATCCCGTTTCAAAGGAAATGACATTATATCATAATCATCATCATTAGCATCATATAGTGTCATTTGACATGCCATGTGACATGCGTGGTACACGCAGCACAGTCACAGCGTAAGCTGGAGGAGCGGCTGAAGAGTAGCTCCAATTTCGGCACCACGCACAACAGGGTCTTGGTGGCGCAGTCCGCCTCGTTTTCACGGGAACGATCTAAACACTCCGCCCAGCGTCGACGGCGAGCTGCGGCTTGTAATGCTCTCTGCACAGCATTCTGCTGAGCCCGATGATGCCTCGTTGCAGCCGCGCACGTAGCTCTACGATTCGCTTCTTCAGCAGCGGTTCGTACCTTGCGAGGAGGCACCATAACGTGTACCGAAGAGGTATCCAGAATACATGGCGCACATCTCACATTCGTTGACCCATGGCATGGCACGTTGTTGTTCTTGATGGTAGTGATGGTTTATTGGTATCTTCAAAATGGGGTGGTGACAAATAGTCACCTAGCCTGCTTGAGTTAACCAGGTCCAGTTACATGTAGCATGCAACTGCTATACGCGACTGCTACATGTCGGGACACATGGTGGAACATAACGGAACGGCAATGCAAGGTTTGTACGTTTTGAAGATGCGAATGAACCATCACTATCATCCTTATTAGCATCATATCGTGACATTTGACACGCCATGTGCAATGCGCGGCACACGCAACACTGCAGTCACAGTGTAAGCTGGAGGATCGACTCAAGAGTAGCACCAATTTCGGCACCAATAGTCGTTGTATTAGCCGTATAAACTTGTAAACATAGGCACACTAACTAAATTTAGAAGCATGGTGTCAGGCGCACACAAGCAAACATGAACGCATCTCGCTCGATGACCGCGGAAACTCGCTGTCAAAACGCTGGCGTGAGTCAGCGTGGCGGCAGTAGCAAGCGAATTGAGCTTCTTGCCGGCGCTCGCATCAACGCGATCTTTGCCGCGAAAACGCAGGGAGGGCGGACTCTGCCCCCGCTGCAGATGGCTTTCAAGATGAAACCGTGCGGGCGGGAGCTCGCGGCGCATATAACCCGCCTCCTCTACCCCCGGAGCCTTCCGGCCTTGCGGGAGCGCGCGGCCGCAGTAAAGCGCGGCCCCTCCACCTCCCTGCCCTCCCTCTGGAGCCCTGTGCGCGACTGGAAGACTGCGCGCTTCCTTCCCGCCCTTGCGTGCGCGAGCCGCGATGTCCGGCTCACCGTCACATGCTTTCACTCGCACATACAGCGCACTTCGTGCGGCGACGATTTTATCTATCGCCCGTGGACTTTATACGGAACCTCACGGTGTCGACGACAGCGATGGTAGAAACGCGTCTGGAGTGTCTATATAATTGCTATCGCAATAAAACTAGCCGCCTGCGACATTAGCCACACCAGTGTCACGCACACTGACAAATATGGAAATTAGAATGCGCCTCGTGGTCTGTTTTCTCGTGTTCTTGTTTCACTTCAGCGCGATAATTTCACTTCACTTGTTTCACTTCAGCGCCAGCCGAAACATAGTTGGCAAAATGTGGTCTATTAGCTAGTATATAGGGTGTCCAAGCTATTTTAGCCAAGCTAGTCAATAAAAAATAAAAGGTTAAAAACATGATGCAATGTATACCATCATAAAAAGGCTTACAGGTCAGACCACTGAAAGACCGAATTAAAGCCATAAGTCTCAAAATGTAATCTTACTGCATCGCCTTCTTAAATATTATTTTTCGTTCAACACCTTCGCTCAACTTACGTTAGCTTGGACACCCTGTACCGACAATATATATAGTCGCCGAAATTGTAAGGCTAAAGCCTATAGATTAGCTATAAACTGATCTACAGGTACCGTCTATAGATAGTCTGTACACCACAATCTACAAAATGTTTAAAGTCATAAGTCCATAGACAGACTATAGACTAGTATATAAGCGTAAGTTGGATTCAACAAGTGCCAGACAGGGGTAGTTGGGGATAGCAGGGAGAGGATTTCGTCCTGCAGTGAACATAAACATAGGCTGATGATGATGATGATGATGATGATGATGATGATGATAAAAATAGTAAATACATAGTTTATAGACATTTCATAGACTTATGTCTACAAAAGTAGAACTATATAAGCCTATAGACTTTTGTCTATAGTCATTCTGCAGACATCTGTCTATAAAAGTGAATTTTCATTGATCTATAGACCGTCTATAGTCAATCTATTGACACAGACATTTCGTAGACTAGCCTACAAAAACTGTATGGTGATAAGTCCATAGAATGTCTATAGACTAGTCTAAAGAAATTTCTATAGAAAGTCTGTTGACTTCATAGACAAATGTCTATACTCTTTATATAGACCTTCTACAAAAAAAAATGTAAGGGCATTTCAACACCTTTTTTTTTTCCTTTTTGCGTTCCACGTTTCAATAGAGACGATACACTTGACCAAGCCACGGCACTCTGACACTGACGTGAACTGTAGTGAGCTTGCGAACCTAGTCGGATTGGCTGTTAACCCGGCGTTTGCTCGATTGCACAAGCCGAGGCTGAAAGCACAGGGGCAACGCGCTTAATGAGAAGGAAGGCCTGCCTTACTCTGGTCGCCGTGATGTTTTGGCTGAGTGCCTTCGAGTTTTTTGCGAAACCCATGCTCGAGAGTCTGCGTGGGAGCCTATAGCGGCTCGTTACGAGTTGGCCTGCACGTGCTATGGACTTCAAAGAGTACGGGCGGTGTGCTTGGTTGTAGCAGCTATTCTGCGAAAGCCGGCCTAAGAACGTTCTCGAACTGAGTTGTCGTAAGTGTAATTATGGCGAGATGTGAGCGAGAAGTTGCGCGATTCGGAAACGAACTACCCATCTCAGCGGGCGGCCGAGCTGCCAAGTTTGGTGTTCCATGAAACAAGGTGCATGTCTCTACAAAACAGCAAGCCCGCGCTATTTCGAGCAATTGCCTTTTCTTTGTCATTTCCCATGACACCGCAATATTGATCCGCTACACCTGCTTGGTCATTTTCCTGTCAGTGACTTAGCAGCCAATAGATTTTTTTTTCTTAACCACTCGATGGTAAATTTTTCTTATGACCACGACAAGTTGTTCGTGGGATGGACGACGTAATGCAGAGAGTCGGCTCTTGAAAGCTGGCTTGGAACAGCGGAAGATATGGCACGGTTGGGATGTTTTTCTTAGAGCCCACACGTAGGGCTCTAAGCTCGGCGGCAGCTGTTGATATCAGGTGTTGCGTTTTCAATTTGATCTCTATTAACTTTGTTTGGATGAATACTGCAGTTCGGTTCATGACAGCGTCGACAGCATTGCTATCCCGATGTCAAGAGCGGATGTTGCAGGAAAGTTCAGCGCACTAGCACGCGAGCTTACGTTGGCCCAATAGAATTTCAGCGATAGTTTGCAAACCAGCGCCTTTGTTTCCTTGATCCCTCACAAAATGTACGTTTTTCAAAGTGCTTACCACGGCCTGACCTCTCTCTCATATGTTGTCTATCGCTCGAAGTAGCATTCAGAAATTCCTACTCGTTCCTCGTGGCAATGGCCACAACTCCTGAATATTATATCTGCGGGTACAAAGGAACTATTGCGCGCCTAAATGGTTCAGTGCACAAAAATATCACGAAGACAACATTGACGACGGCAGTATGACGACTACAGCCCGTCGAAGACGTCAGCCACGAAGACGGATTCGTGACGACGGTGACCACGCCTAAAATACGCTAGATGAGGACCATCGTTCTGAACGGTTGCGCAATACCAAATAGGACGCAGCGAGACAGCGTTATTTCTGGAAGACAAATAAAGATTTTTGCGTTTGTTACCTCGTCATAAGGTAAGACGAAAGGAAAATATTGCCTTCGCGGCATGTAATGTCTGTCGTTTCCGCCACGAATGGACAGGGAGCAGTACTAGTTAGAACAGGAAGTAAGGAAACAAGACACCGGTCGCCGTGTCATAATACTGCACATTCAGCGCCTTCGGCGAAGACATAACAAGAGCCAGGAGTGAACAGCACTGAACAAACGCGGTGGTGCTTGTTGTGCACATCGATCACGTTCCCCTGCCTTAGCGTAATCGAGCAAGCAACGTGTTCTTTCGGCATCATTGCGACACTTAGTGAAGAAATCCCCTCTAATGTTGCGCTGCTATACATGATTGTGCAGTTCCGCTGAATCACCACGTACTCATAGAATGACCGCTGTTTCTGTTTACATGCCTTGTGTCAGGCGACGAGATGGATCTTCTAAGAGTAGTCATCAGAATAAATGATATTGTAGACCGTGTACCGGCATATCAATGGTGTACTACAACCATTTGTCAGATGTATTTATTTTTGGGAAAGAGAAAATGGTCATCCAGACTTCTGTAGCACGAAGTGACAAAGGCAAAGCAATAACCCGAAAGCCCGAAACATGAATGAAAATTCTGTCGTTTTCATTTCATGAAGTGAAGAAAAATGACTAAAAAATCATATAGTAAGTCATTTATTCTCAGTTTTATTTCGAATCACATCTATGTGTTGCTTACGAGAGGGACGTAGCAGATTGGTAAAATTATTTCTGCATTTACGCTCTTGATAAAAAAAAAGGACTCATTTGAAAGCTTAACTAAATGACCCCGTTCAGCAGTATTACGCAAGGGAGAGGCAATTCGAATGCAAGCAGAACGAAATAAGAATTGGCTGAGAAACTTAGTTACCTTTCAAAGCTAAAATTTAGACTTTTTGTTAGAAAGATTGCCTATATTCTGTAATTCTGAATTCTTCATTAAATTCTTTCACTAGTGATTCTTCAGATGAGTGTGCAAGAACCTCAGCCCATCAGGGCTTTTCCACACCCCACTGCTAAATCAGACCGCCGTGGAATTGATTCAAACTTGATGTCTTGAAAGCAGCGTCAAATTCAGCCATATTTAGTTGAGTTGGCTCAGTGAAAAGAAGTGCCAGATCTCTTGAGTGCTTTTGCATCAAGTGGCTGTACGCTTTTGAGAAAGCTGTGCCTTTTTTTTTACTGCATAATTGGAAGGTGGTAGCTAATGTGTGATTACTCTTTGTCATTCGGCCTACGAAATAAGCAAGACAAAAAATATATAGGCGAAAGCCAAACAAACAGAAAGTAGTAACAATAATAAGAGACACGCACACGCACGCATACACACATAGGAACGCACGTACAGACACGCAGACATACGTATAGAAACGCACACATAGAAATGTACAGAGAGTGATAAAAATATAAATGAAATGCAAGGATGATAACTAGGACTGTGTCGAGTTAGCTACCATGCAGTGGGGAAAGAGAAAAGAGAGGAGTTGATTTAGAAATGGAAAGAAGGTCAATACTTGATGCGAATGGAGTCATTGGCGTATTAGCCTTATCTGTGTGGTACCACAGGACGGTCGCTCAGTCTGGTTCACTTCAGGAATCGCAGCAGTTCTCTTACGGCTTTCTGCAGCTGTGTTTTGCGTAATCGTAGTTACAATATCTTGTTCTGTGAAAACGTTCCTGGGAACAACTTGAATCTCGTCTCAGATACAAGCAACGTACATGTTTTGTTCGAAATGACACGTTATCGCATTTCAGTGGTTGTCTGGTCATTACAGTATCTCTTGCAGCGACCTCGCTGGCGAAGCTGCTCGAACAGTAGAAGAAAGGGCACAATTTTAGTTTTCATACCTTTACCAAGAACTGACACAGCCCATCACCTAAGCAAGCTAGCATGTCATATGACTTTACAGAAGCACGGTAGAACTCGCCTAAAAACATTCACCTTCGTTTGCGTTCCCTCGAACCTTCCATGCGACTGCGCTTGTTGTCTGGTCTTAGCCGACGTGTAGAAAGACTTTGTTGATTGCGCCTGGGCGTCGCAGTCACCAAAGCTTGCTCATCCTTCATATTATAGGAACGACCGATAACGCTGATTGCTATGCCTGCGGTTGCGAAGTAATTGCAGAACATCTTCTCACATTTAGATGGTGAAGATATAATGCTTAACTCACGCCCCCCCCCCCTCCAAAAACCAGCCTTACGGAACACTAGTAAGAACTATTCTAGTAAGAACTAAATTTTACGCTCTCGTCATAAACGCGAGCATGACAGCGAGCACGCGGTTTTTCTTCACCTTCTGTTTTCCTCCTCTCCGCGAAACTACCTCACTTAACGAGTCCCTCAGAGCCCAACCTAGTGTCGCGCTCGCGCCTAGATACCCCTCCGGGCTTCGTGGCGTTTTTAATTGTGTTTAATTACCGCCGGCTCTCATTGGGAAGCGATGGCCCCGATTTCCTCACGAGTGCGGGTGCAAACTTCGCGATCAGATCGGCTGCGAACTGCATCGGCGAGGCGGAGTGTTGAAAGAGGAGGAGAGTGTTTGCTCTTGCGCAGAAATACCGAAGGGGGGGAGGGGGGGGGGGGCCGCTGCCCGATGCTTGTGGCTGGCACGCGTGGGTCGATCGCCACGTTTTAAATTACGCCACCTTTTCGCGCCGTCTTCAAATCGAAGCCCGCCTTCAGCGCACTGTGAAGCCACGTCTTGGTGTTCTTGTTGCCTCGTTCACGATCGTTCGATTCTACGCCCCCCCACTCTGCGCAGATTGCCTGCCGGCTATGACTCTGTTTACGATCAGGTGGCGGTTCGCGCCTTTGGACTAAGCAGGCTCGTTGCGCCCGAGGCAATGCTTCCTAAAAACTGTTGTTTTGGCGCTTAACGACCCAGAAAGACGGTGCGGGGCCTGTGAGGTTCGCAGAACCGAATTTCTCCAAACGGTCTGGACTGCGTTTATTGAGCAGGCTTCTGAAGTTCGGTGTTGTTTTGGGTATGTTTTGCTTGTGCTACTTTGTCGGATTTAGATGCGTGTGAAATGAAGAAAGAATGAAGAAAAAATGGCGCTCGAATATGTCGATTTCGGTTTAAGGTAAAGGACCTCAGGTGGTCAAAAATACTTCGCCTTCTCCACTGCAGTGTGTCTCTTATAGCCCCCAGTATTTCGTTTGGTTGTAAAAACCGATCCATCAATCAATCAATAAAAACAAGTGGGCACCCGCCGATTTTCTATACGGAGCGTGCGCTCATCGGTATACAGCAGCGGGTCTGGCGCATCGCAAGGTTCGACTGGTTGCGTCCCTGCGGCCCGTTTCTTCCTCGGCAACTGCGCGCATGTGAATGACTTCGTCTTAACAGCATCAGCGGCACATGATCACCATCACGGTGGCTACATGTGTGACGCACCGCCTCTCAGCAAAAACAAGCAACAATTGCTCCCAACCCCACTTACGTCATCCCATCGGGATTTTAAGCAGCTCGTTCTCGTAGTACTTCACTGGCACGTAAGCTGGACCCCGAAAGCACCTTGGTTAATCCGCTGTTTTTCGATGTGCAGGTCAGTAGCCGAGCTGTGCCTGTTAAAACTAGTGATCCTTTTTTTGTTTTGGTTTTGTCCAGCTGGCGTGCCCAAACAAGCTGCGATGGTTGTGTACTGCTATACGTGACGTGTTTTTATTGCTGTTCAAGCTGAGTGGTGACGTTGAGTCCAATCCGGGGCCAAACAGCACTGAACATTTAATTCAGCTACTTGACAGGCGGAGCAGCGTTCGAAATAGGCTCGCCTCTATTAATCAAAGAAGCCAGTGCTGGGATCGCAAGTCTCGACACTACCATCAGCTACTTGGAGACTAAGCTCGTTGACTTCGAAGATCGTAGCAGGCGGAACAATCTAGTGGTGTTTGGCGTTCCGGAAACGAATGATGAAGCTGCAGACAACCTTGCGACAGCGTAGTCGATAGCGTGTTCGAGAAAACGTTGGGCGGATGTTTAAACTCTGCCGAAAAAAATTCATATACTTGGACGGCGGCAACATGGCAAATAGCAACCCGTAATTGTCAAATTTTTCAACCACAGTGAAAAATTTTATGTACTGAAGAACTATTTCAAGTTAAATAGAAGAAAGAACCTTTCCATCCTAACAGATTTTCTGCGCCCACACGGCATAAAGGAAAACACCTGTGGGTGGGCACCTCAGGAATCAGAAAAAAAAAGAGATCATAAGACAGGCTTGCACACGACTAAATAATGATTGAAAAGTTCTTTGAATGGAATGACAGTCAGAATCCCGGGGGGCACAGAAGCTAGCGAAAAGACGCGTGCAAGATGAATCAACCACGCAGACAGAAAGTTATTTCTGTGCGTAAACATTAACGTCCGTAGCATTGTTGGAAACCTCGACGATTTTAAAAGTATTGTGTTCACCTGCCACCCCCATCTAATGATAATACCCGAAACCTGGCTGCATCCCGATATTGCCGACCACGAGATCACTTGGAATTGATTCTCAGGATGACACCAGTTTCAAGATATTATCTCCCGAACTTTGCGGAGTAATGCATTAGCGTTCCAGTTAATATTGTGCTTCAGTGCATAAAGCGACGTTTTGTTAAGAAACTAACTGGAACACCAATGCATTTCGGCCACCGAAATGCCACCTTGTTTACATTGCGCACACACAATTGCAGTGGCGGAGCTGCTGCGAGCTCTCGAAATACCTCGAGACCGAGGAGAGCGCGCGATATTTTACTACTAGAGCGATCAGCTGATTAGGCACTAACTTGCTCGCGCGCAGTTTACCACTCCCCATTTCATCGTTCCCTCGTAGTCCGTGGTGCTGTTATTATTGTGTATTGTTCGTTTTGGTCATGGTACTTAAGAAAGGCATCCGCATGGTTATGATGATCTATAGGTTCTTATGGTACAGTGGCCAATGATTGCCAAAGAGCACCAAGAAATAAAAAAAGAACATCAGCAAGAACAGCAAACAACAAAGAGTCATCAGCATCACAAGAGGGAACATAATTTTGAGTAATTTGCTCATTCGATTTTTCTTGTTTCTTTTTCACAATGTATACTTTTGCATCGTGCTTGTATACCTTATACCACTTCATTCCGGTCATTATTCTCGAGTGCCCACTCTGTTCTTTGTTGCGTGCCGAGCTTATATTTATTGAAAGTGAAACTTCATAGCTTCCATTCCGTGTTATAGCTTTCGTGGGGCCCTGCTTTCTATTTACGTTTCCTATCTTTTCGGGCATCAAATCGTTCCTCGCGAAAAGCTGACATCCATCCCCCCCACGCTGTTTTATGTATAGCGAAGTGTTTGCTTGCCCTTTGAACTGCTTTTTTCTTTCTTTATAGTGCATTGTTCACTCTCTTTTTTGGCACTTCCACGAGGAATTTCTAAAAGCTTTCATGTAAGTGCCCAAGCTTGTGAAAAATGGCGAGCTCTCCTTTTAATTCAAGTTCATAATAGGCACTCTGGCAGACACAGCCCCCATTACTCTTCTAATTTATCTAGATTTTTATAAGGTTTATGAGCAATACCAGCCGAAAAAAAATCTTCTGGGCTAAGAGCCTAAAACGTCGTGGAGAAATAGTGTAGTTCTCCTATTTGTTCAAGTTTTTCTTAAAACACCGCTGGCTTCATTAGAGAACATCTTACAAAGAATTAACGACGTCAAGGTAGCACACTGAGCGTATCGCAGAAAATGAACACGAGGCGTAGCGCCAGACCTCAGTGGCGCAGTGTCGGTGACTTTCTGCTGTTTCACACAAGGTCGCAGGTTCAATTCCTGGGCTGCATTTGTATGGGTGCCCGTTAAATTTAGGTGCCCGTTAAAGAACCTCAGGTGGTCAAATTTAATCCAGGTTCCTCCAGTAGGGCGTCTCTCATAGCCGCAGTGTTGCTTTGTGGCGTTAAACTCAATCAATCAATCAATCAATCAATCAATCAATCAAAGTGATGCCGGTGCTCGGGCCTCGCGGCAGTATCACAAGGAGGGGAGTGGGCTGTGGCGTGATCCGTGACCCAACGTTAACGTACAAACCAGAGCTCGCGCATTGACTGGTCGTCTTTGCATATCAAAGACATCTCTATATATCGTCTACCAAATGGCGTAGCTGCCTTTCAGTGTAAGCATACTAAAGATTGCACTAATTTACCGAACGCTACTAGGGGAGAGATGCACACGTGCGATACCGTTCTACAAATGCTCAGGCAAAGAAGTTTGTTGTTAGTACTAATGTGGACGTTTTATTACGGTCGCATTGTAGGTTATGTGCTTGTGTCGATGCACATTGTGTCAGTGTATTTGTGCACGGTGTAGGTTTTGCTGCATTTTTGCGTTCGTTTGGCGTTCGTTTGACTTAATATGGTATAAAGTCGCTGTGCGTGCATTCAATGCAACAAATTCGTTCTTCGACGCAAGATATGTCCATAAGTGCGCAGACGTATCTGTGTACAACATTACTTGTTACGGAGACAAGATGTAGACGGAGCTGTCGTTCCGTGCTCACTTTTATTGTCTTGCTGTTGTATTGGAAATGAAAAATCTGCTACAGCTTTTTCTTAGTTGTAACGAGGCACAACCGAGCGCAATGATAGATCAGATAAACACAAAACACCATGGTTAGAGCATCCAGTTTAGCTGCGGTCTTTTCTTGATTTACAGGAATATAAAGGGCAGGTTGGCGCCCTTAGGGGGCACCAGCTTATACGGTATTTCTTTTGCTATTTTTTTTTTCATCGATAGCACTAAAAGCGCTATAGGTATTCCTGGTATCATAGTTTATAAAAAAGAAAATGGCAGAAAAAAATAGATCGAAAAAACACACGCTCTTCAATGTTTCACAATTACTCATGACAGTTAAGGGTTTAATAATATAAAACTCCGTGTCGCACATAAGATACATTGCCCAGTGCAGGTCTAGGAAGGCACAGAAGACAGTACCAAGCCTCTGAGTGCGGCAACTCACGCACTCATCAGTGCCATTCCTCTCGGGCATCCTTGCGGCTGCAGCAGCAGCAACAACAGCTAGCATCAAAATACCAACGAATCTCGACGTCCAGCTCGGGCCTCCAGCATCTCCCATTCACTGTTTCTTCGCCCACCAAGAAACCACATTTTTGGGTCTTCGCTCACCTTGGACGACGTGGGGGCCTTGTGCACTTCTTAATCGCGTTGACGCTTCCCATTGGCCCTCCTCTCGGTATACTCCGAGCCTGCACGACTACGCCCGTCGTTGTAGTGGACGCTCCTTCCTGCAATCTCGTTAGTGCAGTCGCCACCGCAGCACCGCGTCCAGGCAACGACTACCTCTCTCTCTTATCGCTTCCCTCCCCCTCCTCTCTCCTCCCTCTGTCGATTCAATTTCATTGGCACGGAGGGGCCTGTGCTATTCCTAGATGAAAGAAGCGCGCCTTGCCTGGCGCGAGACCACAAGGTCAAGGAAAAGTAGAAGGAAGCGACTGACTCGGTCCCCACTCCCCCGCACCCACTACCCTCGCACTCCCCCCCCCCCTCCTTTTTTTTGTTTGTCGCGATTATTTTCTTCTCAGTCTGTCTGTAATTTATTTCAAGGGTTTTTGTGCACCATGTCGCCATTTTTGTCAAATTTTGCTTTCGTGAAACGTGAAGGAGTTGTACGCAGCTTTGCTACAGTACAGCGTAACATTCTGAACTCTATAAGAGGCACAAAAGCTAGAGCTAGTTCGTTAGGGAATGCAGCTGCGCACTTTCTACTGTGCCCATTGTTGTTAGCTGTTTGGTAATTTTTGACTACTAGAACTAAGTCGAAGCGACGTCGCACTACTCAAATCATGTACGTACAACAACTTGACGTATTACGATGCTCCTCCTGGAGCTACAATTTGTATTTGTTATCCTGAAAAAAATCTACTTCCGTATAGATGCCTGATTCAGACAGATTACTATTTGCACTAGCCAAACAATAAACTAGAAATACAGCCAGGGAAGACACTGGTAAAAGCGCAAGCATACATCGTCCAAACAGGCAGCAACTGTTTCTGTTGTGTGCACGGATTACTTCCAAGAGAGTGAGAAACAGGGAGAGGATGTGTAGAAAGACAAGGTTAACCAGAGGTCGGTCTAGTTCACTATTGTGCACAGGGAATTGGCCTTGCTCCCTTGTCCGCGTCTTCTAGAGCCACCTGTTAACTTGCTGCTGGACAACAGGATCATTCGTGCACGAATGTGGTACACTCAGCTAAGGGGGCTACAGGGCACCGACACCCTCGGTTTCCTTGGCACACTGTCTGCCTTACATCACAGAACTTACGAGCAGATGATATCCGACATCAGCGAAGTACACCACCATGCTCTGGAAACAGGTGAAACATAATCTGTCAGTGGATTCTTGCTCACTGTGGCATCGTCAGCAACGACTTTGCTGACAGGCTCCCCGGTCTGCCCACGAAGACACCCAGACGCTTCCATATACTTTGGCGAGGACGGACACTGCCAGGGAGCTTCGTCTGCTTGCACGTTAAAAGTCACAAGCTTTCTGGAGTTCAAGGGCCTTCAATGCCGATAGTAAAGTGGACCCCTTGCTACGGCTACAACTGCCATCTAGCCTTTCGCGCGGCGAAACAACCTTGCTGTGCCGCTTGTGGCTGGGAGTGGCGTTCACGAACGCTTACTCATATTGTGTGGGAATGGCCGAGAACCCGCTGTGCGACTCCTGTAGATGCGAGGAAACCATCGAGTACCTATTGTGTACGTCCTCTCTACGACGTACAACGCCTCTCTCTCAGGATAACTTTAAACCGACTGGACTCGAGACCATTTCTGAGTCAATATACTCGGACAGTGGCTACACCCGTCACTGGCACAAAAAGCGATTTGGGCATAGTACACTGCTTTAAGTGCCACGGTTTAAGAGACCGCTTATAGTGTCACTGTGATCATACCAGTGTACTCAGTACTCACTCTCTCCATCGTTTCACTTTCTATTCCCCCTTGCCCTACACCACAGTGTAGGGCGCAAA
>NC_051163.1:26099008-26163177 GCF_013339745.2 Dermacentor silvarum
ATGTCAACTGCTAATTGTACCGATAAACATGTCCTTCTTGCACAACTTTGTGGGCATAATTCAAAAAGGGTGTGGTCTGTGATTGGAGTCGTTCTCTATTTTTACACGACAGGTTACATTAACACGTCCAGAGTCTTTTCGCATAACTTCCAATACTCCTCTGCGTAAGTTGTGGTAAAAGGGTAAAAGGATATGAAGACTTTAGTATTTCTGGAATTTGTTGAAGGTATATGAGAATGGTTCAAATGATAGGACACGTGCGCTGCATATTGAGGGTAGAAGTTTAGTTTCGAGGTACTGGTTTGTACTAAGCAAACACGCTTGTGCAATAATTCGGACAGCCTTCATTTGCACTGAAGGTCAGGTATACGCAAAATTCTGCTTTGATATAATGCCAATACACTCAGTCAAATAGCTTCAACTGTATTCCTTTGTAAAAATACTACGTCTGGGGCTGCAGCCAACTTTTCTACTTCTGCGTCTTTTAATTGCACACACTGGGCGCTATTTATTTTTGTGGCACGTTTCAAGCCGCACAGAGTTGCACAAAACACGCCTTTCCCAATACGTAGCTGAAAAGGCAAAATATTTCTTAGTAATGTCTTCATAAATATTCACCTTAAGAAAGAAATGTACTTTCAAAACACGTTACCTGGGTTTATTTCCAAAATACAATATACCTAAAGTGCAAAAGATGATGGAAACGCGTTCGCATGTTACTCTAAACCAGCCAGCTATTTTTTTAGGAAGACGTTGGTACAGTAGGAAAGAAACTAAACAAGAACCGTAACCAAATGTCCTGCATTTCGGAATATGCCATCGGGTGGAAAACTGCCAAACTAAACAGCGACAAAGTGATAAGAAGCAGCGCGGCACAGCTGGCTTCGAACCTGCGAACTCACGATCGTGGTTATCAGCGATCTTGATCTGTGGTCGCTCAACACGCTCGGCTACTGCTTCGAAGCGCTGTTGTTGCGAAAACTAGGTTTATATATGTACCACAATAAATTCCACGACCTTTTTATGAAAACTGCGATTTTGGAACGACTTCTTTGCCATTTCAAGAACTGCTGCTGCAACTAGCTGAAAGCTGATTCATTGAAGTTGATAAATCATTGAAGTTGATAAATCCCCAGGAATGCGTCAGTCAATGCAATAGGCTCATCGCAAATTGCTTTTTACTGGCCAAAAAAGCCTCCAAAATTTTGGCTTTTCAATAGACTCCCATAACTGAAACTTCACCCGCAATATGGAACGAGGTTTTCTGCCGTAAGTAATGGTACCACTTGCATGTTATTTCAGGCTAAGCGCCAAGAGCCTATTTCCACGGGAATATTTAAACACGGCTTCTATGATTAGTTATTTGGAAAAAAAAAAAAACGACGCTCTCCCGTAGAAAACGCGTATGTTTTCAGAGGCGGCCGCTAGAGGCGCTGTTCGGCGATGTCCCAAATTCCTGGTAATGTATAACAATTTTACACGCCTTTAATTTCAAAATCTTTTTCTTTTAGGCTCATGGTAACTACGAGGCTATTCTTTTATTTTGATTTAATGCCTCACCATAATTTTTTTGTATGCTACGACTTTTGGCAGCAGCGGTTGCGGTCGCGAGCAAGTTGCTAATCTACTCCTACTTTTGCCACAGCATATGCGGAACAATCTACGAGCTGAAGCAAGGAAAGGCTGTCATACACATGCAGTGCCCAGCTGACCACTTCGTCACGACAGTGACTGGTCTACTGCGTCTGCCCTCTACCGGACAAGTTCCACCATATAAGCAAGCATCGTTGGCGCTGTCCCTCACTTTTGGCAGCAGCGGTTGCGGTCGCGAGCAAGTTGCTAATCTACTCCTACTTTTGCCACAGCATATGCGGAACAATCTACGAGCTGAAGCAAGGAAAGGCTGTCATACACATGCAGTGCCCAGCTGACCACTTCGTCACGACAGTGACTGGTCTACTGCGTCTGCCCTCTACCGGACAAGTTCCACCATATAAGCAAGCATCGTTGGCGCTGTCCCTCACTTTTGGCAGCAGCGGTTGCGGTCGCGAGCAAGTTGCTAATCTACTCCTACTTTTGCCACAGCATATGCGGAACAATCTACGAGCTGAAGCAAGGAAAGGCTGTCATACACGTGCAGTGCCCAGCTGACCACTTCGTCACGACAGTGACTGGTCTACTGCGTCTGCCCTCTACCGGACAAGTTCCACCATATAAGCAAGCATCGTTGGCGCTGTCCCTCACTTTTGGCAGCAGCGGTTGCGGTCGCGAGCAAGTTGCTAATCTACTCCTACTTTTGCCACAGCATATGCGGAACAATCTACGAGCTGAAGCAAGGAAAGGCTGTCATACACGTGCAGTGCCCAGCTGACCACTTCGTCACGACAGTGACTGGTCTACTGCGTCTGCCCTCTACCGGACAAGTTCCACCATATAAGCAAGCATCGTTGGCGCTGTCCCTCACTTTTGGCAGCAGCGGTTGCGGTCGCGAGCAGTTGCTAATCTACTCCAACTTTTGCCACAGCATATGCGGAACAATCTACGAGCTGAAGCAAGGAAAGGCTGTCATACACGTGCAGTGCCCAGCTGACCACTTCGTCACGACAGTGACTGGTCTACTGCGTCTGCCCTCTACCGGACAAGTTCCACCATATAAGCAAGCATCTTTGGCGCTGTCCCTCACTTTTGGCAGCAGCGGTTGCGGTCGCGAGCAAGTTGCTAATCTACTCCTACTTTTGCCACAGCATATGCGGAACAATCTACGAGCTGAAGCAAGGAAAGGCTGTCATACACGTGCAGTGCCCAGCTGACCACTTCGTCACGACAGTGACTGGTCTACTGCGTCTGCCCTCTACCGGACAAGTTCCACCATATAAGCAAGCATCGTTGGCGCTGTCCCTCACTTTTGGCAGCAGCGGTTGCGGTCGCGAGCAAGTTGCTAATCTACTCCTACTTTTGCCACAGCATATGCGGAACAATCTACGAGCTGAAGCAAGGAAAGGCTGTCATACACGTGCAGTGCCCAGCTGACCACTTCGTCACGACAGTGACTGGTCTACTGCGTCTGCCCTCTACCGGACAAGTTCCACCATATAAGCAAGCATCGTTGGCGCTGTCCCTCACTTTTGGCAGCAGCGGTTGCGGTCGCGAGCAAGTTGCTAATCTACTCCTACTTTTGCCACAGCATATGCGGAACAATCTACGAGCTGAAGCAAGGAAAGGCTGTCATACACATGCAGTGCCCAGCTGACCACTTCGTCACGGACAGTGACTGGTCTACTGCGTCTGCCCTCTACCGGACAAGTTCCACCATATAAGCAAGCATCGTTGGCGCTGTCCCTCACTTTTGGCAGCAGCGGTTGCGGTCGCGAGCAAGTTGCTAATCTACTCCTACTTTTGCCACAGCATATGCGGAACAATCTACGAGCTGAAGCAAGGAAAGGCTGTCATACACGTGCAGTGCCCAGCTGACCACTTCGTCACGACTGTGACTGGTCTACTGCGTCTGCCCTCTACCGGACAAGTTCCACCATATAAGCAAGCATCGTTGGCGTTGTCCCTCACTTTTGGCAGCAGCGGTTGCGGTCGCGAGCAAGTTGCTAATCTACTCCTACTTTTGCCACAGCATATGCGGAACAATCTACGAGCTGAAGCAAGGAAAGGCTGTCATACACGTGCAGTGCCCAGCTGACCACTTCGTCACGACAGTGACTGGTCTACTGCGTCTGCCCTCTACCGGACAAGTTCCACCATATAAGCAAGCATCGTTGGCGCTGTCCCTCACTTTTGGCAGCAGCGGTTGCGGTCGCGAGCAAGTTGCTAATCTACTCCTACTTTTGCCACAGCATATGCGGAACAATCTACGAGCTGAAGCAAGGAAAGGCTGTCATACACATGCAGTGCCCAGCTGACCACTTCGTCACGACAGTGACTGGTCTACTGCGTCTGCCCTCTACCGGACAAGTTCCACCATATAAGCAAGCATCGTTGGCGCTGTCCCTCACTTTTGGCAGCAGCGGTTGCGGTCGCGAGCAAGTTGCTAATCTACTCCTACTTTTGCCACAGCATATGCGGAACAATCTACGAGCTGAAGCAAGGAAAGGCTGTCATACACGTGCAGTGCCCAGCTGACCACTTCGTCACGACAGTGACTGGTCTACTGCGTCTGCCCTCTACCGGACAAGTTCCACCATATAAGCAAGCATCGTTGGCGCTGTCCCTCACTTTTGGCAGCAGCGGTTGCGGTCGCGAGCAAGTTGCTAATCTACTCCTACTTTTGCCACAGCATATGCGGAACAATCTACGAGCTGAAGCAAGGAAAGGCTGTCATACACAGTGCAGTGCCCAGCTGACCACTTCGTCACGACAGTGACTGGTCTACTGCGTCTGCCCTCTACCGGACAAGTTCCACCATATAAGCAAGCATCGTTGGCGCTGTCCCTCACTTTTGGCAGCAGCGGTTGCGGTCGCGAGCAAGTTGCTAATCTACTCCTACTTTTGCCACAGCATATGCGGAACAATCTACGAGCTGAAGCAAGGAAAGGCTGTCATACACAGTGCAGTGCCCAGCTGACCACTTCGTCACGACAGTGACTGGTCTACTGCGTCTGCCCTCTACCGGACAAGTTCCACCATATAAGCAAGCATCGTTGGCGCTGTCCCTCACTTTTGGCAGCAGCGGTTGCGGTCGCGAGCAAGTTGCTAATCTACTCCTACTTTTGCCACAGCATATGCGGAACAATCTACGAGCTGAAGCAAGGAAAGGCTGTCATACACATGCAGTGCCCAGCTGACCACTTCGTCACGACAGTGACTGGTCTACTGCGTCTGCCCTCTACCGGACAAGTTCCACCATATAAGCAAGCATCGTTGGCGCTGTCCCTCACTTTTGGCAGCAGCGGTTGCGGTCGCGAGCAAGTTGCTAATCTACTCCTACTTTTGCCACAGCATATGCGGAACAATCTACGAGCTGAAGCAAGGAAAGGCTGTCATACACGTGCAGTGCCCAGCTGACCACTTCGTCACGACAGTGACTGGTCTACTGCGTCTGCCCTCTACCGGACAAGTTCCACCATATAAGCAAGCATCGTTGGCGCTGTCCCTCACTTTTGGCAGCAGCGGTTGCGGTCGCGAGCAAGTTGCTAATCTACTCCTACTTTTGCCACAGCATATGCGGAACAATCTACGAGCTGAAGCAAGGAAAGGCTGTCATACACGTGCAGTGCCCAGCTGACCACTTCGTCACGACAGTGACTGGTCTACTGCGTCTGCCCTCTACCGGACAAGTTCCACCATATAAGCAAGCATCGTTGGCGCTGTCCCTCACTTTTGGCAGCAGCGGTTGCGGTCGCGAGCAAGTTGCTAATCTACTCCTACTTTTGCCACAGCATATGCGGAACAATCTACGAGCTGAAGCAAGGAAAGGCTGTCATACACGTGCAGTGCCCAGCTGACCACTTCGTCACGACAGTGACTGGTCTACTGCGTCTGCCCTCTACCGGACAAGTTCCACCATATAAGCAAGCATCGTTGGCGCTGTCCCTCACTTTTGGCAGCAGCGGTTGCGGTCGCGAGCAAGTTGCTAATCTACTCCTACTTTTGCCACAGCATATGCGGAACAATCTACGAGCTGAAGCAAGGAAAGGCTGTCATACACGTGCAGTGCCCAGCTGACCACTTCGTCACGACAGTGACTGGTCTACTGCGTCTGCCCTCTACCGGACAAGTTCCACCATATAAGCAAGCATCGTTGGCGCTGTCCCTCACTTTTGGCAGCAGCGGTTGCGGTCGCGAGCAAGTTGCTAATCTACTCCTACTTTTGCCACAGCATATGCGGAACAATCTACGAGCTGAAGCAAGGAAAGGCTGTCACCTATACACGTGCAGTGCCCAGCTGACCACTTCGTCACGACAGTGACTGGTCTACTGCGTCTGCCCTCTACCGGACAAGTTCCACCATATAAGCAAGCATCGTTGGCGCTGTCCCTCACTTTTGGCAGCAGCGGTTGCGGTCGCGAGCAAGTTGCTAATCTACTCCTACTTTTGCCACAGGTTGGTCCCTTTTTTTTCCCAACCGTATTTTTATCTGTGTGTACCGCTGCCGCTGCTGCCAAATTGCGTGCTGTTTGCAAAATGCCGACCAATGCTGAGTTGGCAAAAGAAATGGACGCTTTACGTGCTGAGGTTGCTGCGATGCGTGACAGTCTTAACATGTTCAATGAACTTTTCGAGACCGTTAAGAAGCAGAATACCGACCTTGCTGTTGAAAACTCGGCTCTGAAAGATGAAAATGGCCACTTGGCACGCAGGGTTTCTGAACTGGAACAATACTCCCGACTAAATAACGTAGAAATAAAAGGTGTCCCTGCAACCAAAGGTGAAAGCTGTCTTGCGGTTGTTCAGTCTATGGGTGATGCTATAGGATGCAAAATCGCACCTGAGGATGTCGATACTGCGCATCGTGTACTAGCCAAAAAAGAAACAAATATTATTGCACGCTTCTGCTCCCGAGAAAAAAAAAACTGAGTTCGTGAAAAAGGCACGCAAGGCTCGCTTGACCACTGCGACCCTTGGGTTTCCACAAAAGGATCAGAGGCCATTATATGTAAACGATCACCTCACGCAAGAAAGGAAACGGCTGTTCGCACAAGCTCTTGAACTGAAAAAAGCAAAAGGCTGGAAACACCTCTGGACAGACCACTGCGTAATCAAGGCCAGAAGGACAGATGAAAGCCGTGTCTACCGTATCTCTAGTGTGGGTGATCTTGCTGTTTTCACCTAGCTTTCTAGTGTTTGCGGCTGCGTATATTAACATTCGCAAGCATGTTTTCTTGTCTGGATCTTAAAAAATATTTCAGTGATGAAAGTCCCAAGTTATCGCTGATACATTTTAATATTCGTAGTCTACGAAAAAACTATGACAGCCTCATTGCATTTCTTTCGGTAACTAATCATAACTTCTCTTTTATCTGTCTATCTGAAACATGGTTGTCACTGGACGATAGAAATTTGTATGCGCTACCAGAGTACAATGCAGAATACTGCTATCGTGCTACGCCACGTGGCGGCGGATCTGCAATATTTATTAAATCGTCATTGCCATACAAACGCCGCAATGATCTTGCCTTTTCTAATTTGCTCTGTGAGTCTATATGGTTGGAATTGGATCAGAGTGTTTTTTCAATTGATGGCCGGAACACAGTGTTAGCGTGCATTTATCGCTCACCATCATCGTCATACTCTGAATTTTGTCGACAGTTTGAAAAGTTGTTGCACACTGTTACGAACGAAAACAAAAATGTCATTATCTGCGGAGACATCAACATAAACATTATCGACCCTAATATTCCATCATGTTCTGATTATCTAGGGTGTTTTCTCAGCTATGGCCTTGCTTCTTTAATTACTTCTCCAACTAGATGTGACATGACAGGATCTAATACGTTAATTGATCACATGTTAACCAACATTAGTACAGATTTTACAGCAGGAGTCATCGAGCACAGCATAACCGACCACTACCCTATATTCCTAACTTTAGGTACAGAAACTTCTAAACCGACTGAAAAGGAGAAAGTATACTTTAACTCCCAGAAATTTATTTCTATGATACAGTCAAATGACTGGACCGCCGTATTATGTGAATCATGCGCTGAAGAGGCTTATCAGTTGTTTTTGGCTGAAATTACTCGCTGCATTCACGAATGCACTACTACATTTGCCATAACTCGTTTTTTTAGTTCCCCTCGAAAACCTTGGGTCACGAGGGCGCTACTTCGATGTATCTTGAAGAAAAATCGGCTCCACAAAAGGGTAATTTGTGAGCCATTTAACTGTGAACTTAAATCTCGTTTCAAGAAATATTCTAACACACTTGCAGCCACACTTAAATGTGCCAAACGAGATTACTTTCAGAACAAGATCTTGGATAATGGCAATAATACGAGACGCAACTGGCAGGTTATCAACGAGTTCTTAAATAATAAATGTCGTGACCATTTAACTAAAATAAAAACTGACACACAAACATACTGTCTTCCAGCTGATATCGCGAATGCCTTCAGTGAGCATTTCAGTAGTAGTTGCGATTCTCAAGCAGATCCCCCATTACCGACATTGCCTCGTCATCTTCATTCTTTCTACTTGCGACCTACGACTGCAAAGGAAGTTCTTCATGTTATATCTTCGCTTAAGTCTACTGGACCTGGCCTAGACTCTGTTCACCCATCTCGTATCAAGTTAGTCTCTAATGAACTGTCTCCTATCATAGCAGATATTGTTAACAAAATGTTTAAAGCAGGCATATTCCCCAATTCTCTGAAAGTTGGTAAAATAACACCTGTTTACAAAAAAGGCGATCGCGAACTTCTGAATAACTACAGGCCTATTTGTATTCTTTCATTTTTTAGTAAAATAATTGAACGACTAGTTCATACACGTTTATCATCCTATCTAGCAAAATTTAATCTACTATCACCTAAACAGTATGGCTTTCGGCAGGGTTGCTCAACCGAGCTTGCGCTTCTAACCTTCACCGATAAAGTCAAGAAGGCAATCGACCAAGGCTTGCTGGTTGGAAGTGTATTTATAGATTTAACGAAAGCTTTTGACACCATTAATCACCAAATTCTTGTACATAAACTTGAATCTTACGGCATAACTGGCCCGCCACTTCAGTTTATTTCTAGCTATCTAACCAATCGTACTCAAGTTGTTCAGATTGACGGCAAACTCTCATCTGCTAAGAACATAAATCTAGGCGTTCCTCAGGGCTCAATTCTAGGCCCGCTACTGTTTCTACTATTTATTAACGACCTACCTAACGTTTTGACAACTACTGACTGTATATTATATGCAGACGACACGACTATTTTTACTTGCGCTAATAATGTCGACGAGCTACAGCGAAATGTTAACGTTGATCTGCATAACATAACTTCCTGGTGTCGAACGAACATGTTGTGCATCAATCCGCTAAAAACGGTTTTCATGGTTTTTCATTCTTTCCCGACACTAATTTCGAAATCTATATCTGTATGTCTCGACAACAACCTAATACCAATATCTGATAGCACAAAGTTTCTAGGCGTAGTTTTAGACAGGCACCTGAAATTCAATCTTCATGCGCAGTCGCTTGTACGTAAGATTTCTTTTGGAATACGCGCCATAATCAAAACCCGCTCATATTTTCAGCCACACATTATCCATTCCCTTTATCATGCGCACATTCACAGTCATTTATCTTACTGCATATCAGCATGGGGTAACACATACTTCGCACACCTCAGCCAACTTCAACGCCTGCAAAATCAGGCGCTTCGACTCATGACTTTCAGCCATTTCCAATCCAATGCAACGCCACTTTATTGCAGTTTAAACATTCATCCTGTTCATCAGCTCTTTCAGTTTAAGTTAACAATCGTGATATATAAGTTATTTCGTAATATTGCACATATAGATGGCTTTATCATTGAAACTTTTGTAAATACTAACGTTACTAGGTTCTCTGAACTCGATAACCGCCTTTTACCTAAAGTGCGCACCAACTATGGTAAGTTAACTACAACATTTGCGGGAATCAAACTGTGGAATTCTATTCCACATACCATTAAATCATCACCCACAGTACATATATTCAAGAACCAAGTTAAGAAATATTTTTTACAACTCTCTTCATCCTAACAACAGACTTTTGTGATTGTTATAATAATAATTGACGTAGCTATAATACTACATGGTATATTACCCCCATTTTTATTGCATTGTGAACTTGAATTGCTTGTTTATTACAGAAGTTTTCTTTGCCATTTTTTTGTCTTACTAAACAGCCTTATATTCTTGTTTTTCGCACTATTCCTTATTTTTTCTAATTGTTTCTAAAAGCACCGTAACCAATGCTTGATCTATATCTCGTTTTTTTATTTTTTTCATGTATGGGAGTCCCCCTGACAGTTTTTAACTTTGGGACTCCCTGTGTATGTACTAATTATGTATGCACTTCTCTGTAAACTGATATCGTTGATGAATAAACTTGAAACTTGAAACATACTGGGGCCGGATTCACAAAAACGTACTCACGCTAAAACTGTTCGCAGAAGCAGGTGTCAGCCAATCGTGGTGCAGCACTTACGATCGAAAAGCTTTGTGAATTCAGCCCCTGGTGCATTGTTACTCTGTTTTAGATCTTGTTTGGTTTGGGTATCACTTCTTATAATGTTACCTTGAAAAAAGCTTTAATGCGTGTATACATGCTCCCCGCTATAATCCTCCTCGAGCGAATATGGGACTGTGGGATAAATAAATGAAAGGCTGTTCCAGTGACTGAATCGTCCTGGTTCTGTTTTCAAGAAGGCTTAAGTGTGCGTGCGATGAGGCGAAATTTAGTCACGGTGTTACGCAGGCTAATAACCAAAGTGGGCCACTGCAGCAATAAAACATATACGTACCGCCGCAAATATACACAGGCTTCAAGCGTTGAGTTGTACGAACAATGCTGAAAATGTGTTCCTATATAAAGTTTTACCGCATGGCCTGCATATTGGTTCTTGGTTCACTAAAGTCATGTTATTCTATTGATGGTCTAGTCGATATGCACGCCGTCATATGCAACAGTTGTCGCCTTGCGTCACCCTTGAATCACCTGTTAACAATAAGATTGTCGAACTTAGTGTGTCCTAGTGGTTTTTGCCACATTCCTTTGGTGCGAGATATCATTTTGTAGTTGGATTCATCGATCTGTCTCGTTAGCGAATTTCTTGTAACGATAAGACCTACTGCCGCGTGCAGTTGGGCCTTTTCTCTGTGCTCTATTATGTCTGACTAGCAGGCATTTTCAAGCTTAGTACATTAAATAAAAGAAGCAAAACAATGCAGCACTTACACCATAGAACATTACATTGAAGAGCACAAATTTTTCATGTGCCAAGAAAACGACAACGTAAGGGTGTGTAAATGGTGTCATGCCACCCAAAAAGCGTTTAGCATTTAACGAGAGTGCAGCAGTCAGCTGCTCAATATCGTATTTGACCGTTTTTTCCCCCAAATCTCTACACAACGCCGCCACACACGTCGCACTGCGGTAGAAGACGAACACTGTCGAAAATGTTAACTTCCTATTGAGAATGCTTATTTTAACCAGAAAAAAAATTCTGCCCACTTTTTTCTAGGGCAGTATGGGCTTGAAAGAAAGCAAGTGCTAAGATCCAAAGACAAAGAGTTGATAGGCTGTCACTATCCGCTTTCAAAAGCACAAAGCCAATTTGTCTTGTTTGTAGGTAAGGTTATGACTGTTATTTGACCGACTAGGGGGGTTGGACGTTTTTTTTGGCGAGAAAACAAAAGTAGTAGCCCTGGCATTGTCCGATAAATGACCATACTCTGACAGTCCACGTCTCGGCCGCACGAGAGTGGACTGGCGCCGTGTGCAACTTTCAATAAAAAACGACTACAGCGCAAAAGCTTGTAATACTCGCCTTCGCGCACTACCGTTAAATGTCGCACGTTTAATAAAAGGAAAAGAAAGATGAAGTAGCACTGTGCTTTTTGATCACCTCGGAAGGGGACTACTTCCAAGAACGCCGAATGCAGATGACTCTACCTACTGCAAAAATGTTTAGGTGTTTCCGTCGAACGAGACATTGACCTTATGTTAATGTATTGAGACGCTGCCCAAAACAAACAGGAAGAAAACAACAAGAGACGGGAAAGAGCGCACACTACCTAATACCACCATTTTTGGGCACTTGTACTTTGGATTCACTTTTAAAGCAACGGCTTGCGCGAGAGAATATATCCATTTTTCCAACAAGGAATCGACCCACCACCCGAAATTCTCTTTCTGCGTGCTGATATGCGCCATCCAATAGAAAACCGGATTTACAACATGTCTATGCCACCGTATCCGCAGTGGCAGACACCAAGCTGCTTTTTGTAAACGACACGCTGTGCCCCATTTGCTCGAAAAAAATTATCGACACTCAGTCGCAAGAAGACAGAACTGCGCCTGTATTCGAAACTTGTATGTGTATTGCGCCTGGCTTGAGCGTAATAAGTAATAATAATATTAACTACAATAATATTAACAATAAGGTCAATTTCGCCCGACAGGCGAATCACTGATTGCGACAGAAATTTATTAGACAGCTGTGCAAACTAAGGTTAGTCGTTTTATCAGCTGCATAAACGGCTGTAAACATTCGCTTACTAAGTAAATTAACCTGCACGTTGTCACGCGCGCACAATCACAAACGAGCATATCTCTCTCGATAAGCGCGGACACTCGCTGTCAAAACGATGGCGTGGGGGAGAGTGGCAGCAACAGCGAGCGAATTGTCCATCGTGCTACTTCTAGCTTCAACGCTAACTAATTGCGCCGAGAATACACCACACACGAAGGCATCAGGGGCACCTTAACGAAAAGCTATTCCAAACTTCTTCTATTCTATTTTTGCAATCAGGCCTCCTTGATTGCCCAACTTCACTTGTATTTCACGCAACGTAAAGGAAAAATATTAGCGTAGCTTGCACGGGAGGCGCAATGCTACAGAGAAAGCGGAGCTGATGGGCACCTAGCTTGGCATGGCTTTTGGGCTAGTCTAAGCACTACCAAGTCATCCCCCAGCATGTTCCGGAATTTATTGATCATTTATCCATTATCGATTAGCTGCTGGTTGACTATCGATTGTCTATCGATGAGAGACTAAGCTTAAGTAGTCCCAACCATGCTTAGCTAGACTTAACGAGGCTCAGCTTCGCCAGTTCACAGAGGTATGTGTCATTGCGCTTGGACGCTTTCTGCACTACCGCCAGGATCGGCCCACAATTTTCTGTCCGCAGGTTACGGACTAACGCTCGGCTTAAACAGCTCCGCTGTTAAAAAACCGCGAGAGCTACTCACTCTTATATGACGTGTGCACACTAATTATGCATGTGAGACCGAACAACAGAAAAATATTATTTTTCTATTCTATACCTTTTTACCATCAGCCATCCGCAATTGGTCAAAAGTTTTCGGGCTGCGTCCACTTCGCCTGTCTGTCACCTGACGTCCAAAAACCGTGAAAAATCACTGCGTCAAGGTGGCTTGTACGCATTAAAGATGCATTATTACGCCGATCAAAACTTAATTTTCTTTTTAATAGCCGGACACTGCCCCGTTCCGACATCAATAGAAGGTGGGTACCCGCCGATCGCTCTGGCACTGGCTAGTCGGAGCTGCCGCGGAGAATGAATTTATTTGCCTATATTAAAAATTTTGCGTGACATTATATGGTTGTCGAGTCCTTTCAGCACGAAAACGACATCGCTATGTCAAATTTTCTTCACTGAAGATTCGTTTTAGCTGCATTGTTACGTTTCCGTTGCACGCCGACGTGATTTTATAGCACACACCGAAAGCTAAGTAAGAAGAAGCTGGGCAAACGCAGGCGCCGGCAACACCCTGCTCATCAGGTTATCTACTTTCACTGCGCTAGCCAGGCCCCACGTTACCCCCTCACTTCTGCGTGCTCATCGCCCTTGGTCAGCCAATCAGGTAAGATATATATGTTAAGTTAGGCAATGCTATTCCGTTTGAAAGCAAACAACATGTGACCTCCTATAAAATAGGAGAGCGTTTCAATAGCCTTCTCAAACAATGCTGCGAGTCACCGCCCGATGCTTGCGTTGGCGGTTAAGTAAATTGGACATAAGGTGATTAGAAGGAAAACAGATTGGAATAGTTTTACGTTATAGGGTCCCAGCCATCGGCCCGCCTAGACTTTGTACCCAGCGCAGATCGCTTTCTAGATCGGGGCCGCGCGGCCGCGCTCAGCCGCGCCATACGTAGCCGCCACGGGAGTAAAACGTCCCCCACTTTCCCTGCGGCCTTGTGCGCGATGGAAGACGGAGCGCTTTTTCCCCGCCTTCCTCCCTTGCGCACGCGAGACTGAGCAACCATTCTTTGCTCACCCTCTCACGCTTTCACTTTAGCCATACCATACGGCGCGCAGCCACGATGTTATCGCACTTGGACATTATACGAAACATCACGTGTACGACGACGGCGGAAATGTGCCTGGAGTGTCCATATATTTGCAATCGCAATAAAATTATGTGGATCTGACTCAGTGTGGTAAGCAGAGTAAGCTAAGCTTTCTCTGCTGTTTGCTTTGACTGACGATAGTACACGGTGATCTTAACAGTGAATGTTTAATTTCTTCAGCTTTTAGTGCAACCCGAGAGTGGTGAGTTGATGTTCTGCGTGCACCTGTTTGTCCGTGTAATACACACAATATACAGCGAGACGTGCTTGCTTGAGGCATTGTTGTGCGCCGTTTTTCATAACCTTCGAGATTGAGCCACCAGGCTTCTAAGATGAATCTGGCACGCTTCCACTCGCACCGTCAACATACGGCATCCGGCCGCGATGTTATCGCAGTCGGACTTCACACGGAACATCGCGGCGACAACGAAGGCGACGCGGATGACGTCGGCGTAAATGCGCCTGGAGTGTACATATAACTGCTTTCACAATAATAAAAAAAAGTTGCAGTGGCTTAGCTCGGCTATGCCAGGATATACGTAGCGTTAGCAAAGGTTCAGCTGATTATTCTTAGCTTTCCTGGTTGTCTAGATTGTCAAGGATTAGCTTGATTGTCATGCTTACTGCTGCTTCAATGACACACACGCGGTATACGTATTATGTGGCACATGTATATTTATTTTTGCGCTTTGCTAGACGTTCTTCCCTTTGCTCCAGTGTCTCCGCAGCACGTTTAGCCTTCTTCTATTCATTCCTCCCACGCTCAACCGCTAATTGCCAGGCAACTACTTCGGGATCCGATGAGTCAAGCTTCTCCGTTCTTCTGCGCTGTTGAGCAGCATTTGCGCTCTCCTTCTCCATGGCTATACCACACTGGCAAACGCCAGTCAGAAGCGCAGCGGCTCCAGCGCAGTGTCAGACGGCGACTGCACAGCGAGCGCGCGCCGGCGCCAGTGCGTCTACCACGGCTACGACGTCACTCCTCTGGAATGCGCAGACCGGCGGCGGTGAGTCGCGCGCGGCGGCGGCGGAGTGCGCGAGAGGTGCCGGCTCCGGTGGCTCCGGTGGCTCCGGTGCGCAAGCCGTGTGACATCACTGATCCTTGCGCATGCGCAGCACGGCTCTTGATGTGCCGCGCGAAACGGGCTTGGCTAGGCCAGTGTAGCTAACGCTACAAAAAGTTGTGTACGGGAAATACCGCTGCCATAAACTAGAAGCTTGTTTCCCCACAGTACGACTGAGTCTGTGGAGAAACAAACGCATTGTATGTTTCCTTCGTATTTCCAAGCGATTTGGTGCGACTGCATTTAAAAGCCCGGAATCAGGTTAGTCATGTCCGAACGATCGTCAGACCAGTGTTTTGCTGCGCTACGAGGACATTGTAAGAGTCACCTTACGAGAGGAAATATTCCCGACAAAGCGGGGCTCCGAGAAGTATTCTCAAGAGATTACCAATTTGCTCAGCTAAGCAATCGTGTGGCTCACAGCAGGCCCTACAACAATTGACCCGGTGTAGTTCAGTGGTTGCGGCTCCACTTTCTCAAACCTTCACAACCTTACCTTCGCGTATAACGTGCGAGATTTGCGTACACTTAACAGGCACGCATGATTTTAGTTATACTTCCGAACTGAAAAACGAAATCACGCAGAACCTCCTCTGGGAGTTGCCTAAGTATGCACAAGCATTGTGCCGCTTGCTAATCCCCAAGCTGCCCGGTGTCATCATCAATGTTCTGAAACTTGATTCGACCAGCATAAACCCTTATAAACCCTCATCGGTCGTTATCAACCTTATCGAACACGATCCGACCCTTACGAACTATTATCGGTCCTTATCAACCTGTATGTCCAGCTAAGCTGTTACAAAACCACCACTACAATTGCTGAGGGAGCATGCAATGTTTATTCATGGTTCCAATGCTTGTTTTGCACTTGTTCTTTATTGAAACGTGTGCTGTTCTGTGTATTGTATGGGTGATCTGAATGAATGTATGCGCTGTTCGCTTCACTTCGCTGAGCGCTTGTAGCCTCTGCCTTACGTGGTTATGAGCCATTGCATTCGTCTTACGTGACGGACGGACAAATTTCTGATTTGGTAGGCATAGAAATGCTTATGCATTTAAAACTAAAACGGGATGGTTTATTAAACGAGACGAAGCTGCTGATTTTCGCTGTAACACGGGGACTATCTTTTCCTCTTTATTTCGTTCCGTCGCGCGCACTATAGATCATGAGTTTTTCCTTTCAATTTGTTTTTACACTGATAATATTCAAACCTTCGCATTGTCGGCACATTGCACTAAACACACGTAACACACGTAACAAATTAAGTAAACACCTAACAAGTAACACGTAAACACACGTAACAAGTGCTCTATTTGGCGATGTCCTTTTGCGTCAAAAATTTGCCTAATACTAAATCTGTCTAAGCACCTTATCTTTCTCAATACCAAATGAAACACTTTACCATGCACCGAAACTTGAGAAAAAGGGAGGCGCGCAACCAGGCTTCGCGCTTCGATGGCACTCCATAAAGCCATTTGGCCCGCTCCTTCTTGCAGAATCTAATACCATCATCTTTTCTTATACGTCATGGCGCAAATATGCATCACAGCTGCACATTCGTGTTCATTTTTGACATGGTCCGCAAGCTCTTTCCCATCAATTCCACGGCAAACGAATCTTTTGCCCCTGTAGAGATGCTTTGCCGCATAGTAGCCAAACAAAAGCGCCCCAGGAAAAAAATTCAGCCGGCGGATTAAAACCAAACTGGACCTACATATATAGAGAGACCTAAAGTATGTGCCACTAGAGTGCAATTAGCGGATGAGTTTTTATTGTGCTGCAAACTACATTTTAAAAATTACCCCATGCATTTTCAATGGGTCTATAAAAGTGCCCCAGGAAAAAAATCCAGCCAGTGGAATTAGACTACACTCGACATATACCGTGAGAACGTTGTCGGGAATTAGTGGCTAAAGTGCAAATCGCGAAAAACGAGCCATTGCTCAGTAATCGATTTTTAAAAAATGCTTCCCATAGAGTTACGCCAACCGCATCGCCCCAGGGTCGGCTTCGCCGCAGTAGTCGATGTCCCAGATTGCTGGACTTGCTTATTTCATCGCCTTTTTTAATATTATTTTTCGTTGAAAACTTTCGCTCAATTTACGTTAGCTGGGACCCACTGTATCGACAATAGCCGACGAAATTGTAAGGCTAAAGTCTATAGATTAGCTATAGACTGATCTACAGGAACCGTATATAGATAGCCTGTAGACCGCAATCTAGAAAATGTTTAAGGTCATAAGTCCATAGAAAGACTATAGACTAGTATATAAGCGTAAGTTGGAATCAACAACCGCAAGACAGGGGTATTTGGGGATCGCAGGGAGAGGCCTTCGTCCTGCAGTGAACATAAATATAGGCTGATGATGATGATGATACGAATAGTAAATAGATAGTGTATAGACATTTCATAGACTTATGTCTACAAAAGTAGAACTATATAAGCCTATAGACTTTTGTCTATAGACATTCTGCAGACATCTGTCTGTAAAAGTGAATTTTCATTGATCTATAGACCGTCTATAGTCAATCTCTTGACTCAGACATTTTGTAGACTAGCCTACAAAAACTGTATGGTGATAAGTCCATAGACTGTCTATAGACTAGTCTAACGAAATGTCTATAGAAAGTCTGTTGACTTCATAGACAAATGTCTATACACTTTATATAGACTTTCTACAAAAAAATGTAAGGGCATTTCAACACATTCTTTTTTTTTGCGTTCGATGTTTCAATAGAGACGATACACTTGACCAAGCAACGGCACTCTGACACTGACGTGAACTGTAGTGAGCTTGCGAACCTAGTCGGAATGGCTGTTAACTCGGCGTTTGCTCGATTGCACAAGCTAAGGCTGAAAACACAGGGGCAACGCGCTTAATGAGAAGGCCGGCCTGCCTTACTCTGGCCGCCGTCATGTTTTGGCTAAGTGCCTTCGAGTTTTTTGCGAAACACACTCTCGAGAATCTGCGTGGGAGCCTATAGCGGCTCGTTACGAGTTGGCCTGCACGTGCTATGGACTTCAAAGAGTACGGGCGGTGTGCTTGGTTGTAGGAGCTATTCTGCGAAAGGCGGCCTAAGAACGTTCTCGAACTGAGTTGTCGTAAGTATAATTATGGCGAGATGTGAGCGAGAAGTTGCGCGATTCGGGAACGAACTACCCATCTCAGCGGACGGCCGAGCTGCCAAGTTTGGTGTTCCATGAAACAAGGTGCATGTCTCCACAAAACAGCAAGCCCGCGCTATTTCGAGCAATTGCCTTTTCTTTGTCATTTCCCGTGACACCGCAATATTGATCCGCTACACCTGCTTGGTCATTTTCCTGTCAGTGACTTAGCAGCCAATAGATTATTTTCTCAACCACTCGATGGTAAGTTTTTCTTATGACCACGACAAGTTGTTCGTTGGATGCACGACGTAATGCAGAGAGTCGGCTCGAGAAAGCTGGCTTGGAAGAGCGGAAAATATGGCACGGTTGGGATGTTTTTCTATTAGATGAATTAAATTGGCGCCGCACGTAGGGCTGTAAGCTCGGCGGCCGCTGTTGATATCAGGTGTTGCGTTTTCGATTTGATCTCAATTAACTTTGTTTGGATGAATACTGCAGTTCGGTTTATGACAACGTCGACAGCGTTGCTATCATGATGTGAAGAGCGGATGTAGCAGGAAAGTTCAGCGCACTTGCACGCGAGCTTACGTTGGCCCAATAGAATTTCAGCGATAGTTTGCAAACCAGCGCCTTTGTTTCCTTTATCCCTCACAAAATGTACGTTTTTCAAAGTGCTTACCACGACCTGACCTCTCTCTCACATGTTGTCTATCGCTCGAAGTAGAATTCACAAATTCCTACTCGTTCCTCGTGGCAATGGCCACAACTCCTGAATATTATATCTGCGGGTACAAAGGAACTATTGCGTGCCTAAGTGGTTCAGTGCACAAAAATATCACGAGGACAACATTGACGACGGCAGTATGACGACTACAGCCCGTCGAAGACGTCAGCCACGAAGACGGATTCATGACGACGGTGACCACGCCTAAAATACGCTAGATGAGGACCATCGTTCTGAACGGTTGCGCAATACCAAAGAGGACGCAGCGAGACAGCGTTATTTCTAGAAGACAAATAAAGATTTTTGCGTTTGTTACCTCGTCATAAGGTAAGACGCAAGGAAAATATTGCCTCGCGGCACATAATGTCTGCCGTTTCCGCCACGAATGGACACGAATCAGTACTAGTTAGAACAGGAAGTAAAGAAACAAGACACCGGTCGCCGTGTCATAATACTGCACATTCAGCGCCTTCAGCGAAGACATAACAAGAGCCAGGAGTGAACAGCACTGAACAAACACGGTGGTGCTTGTTGTGCACGTCGATCACGTTCCCCTGCCTTAGCGTAATCGAGCAAGCAACGCGTTCTTTCGGCATCATTGCGACACTTGGTGAAGAAATCCCCTCTAATCTTGCGCTACTATCCATGATTGTGCAGTTCCGCTGAATCACAGCGTACTCATAGAATGACCACTGTTTCTGCTTGTATGCGTTGTGTCGGGTGTCGAGATTGATGTTCTAAGAGTAGTCATCAAAATTAATGATATAGTAGACCGTGTACCGGCATAGCAATGGTGTACTACACGCATTTGTCAGCGGTATTTATTTTTGGGAAAGAGCAAAATTGTTACCCACCCTGCAGCAGCACGAAGTGACAAAGGCAAACCAATACTGCGGAGGCCCGAAACATGCATGAAAGTTCTTTATTTTTCTTTTCACGAAGTTAAGGAACATGATAAAAATATTCTTAGTTTTATTTCAAATTACATCTATTTGTCGCTTACAAGAGGCATGTAGCAGATTGGTACAACTATTTATGCATTTACGCTCTTGATAAAAAAAAATTACTGATTTGAAAGCTTAACTAAAAGACCCCGTTCAGGGGTATTCCGCAAGGGATAGGCAATTCAAATACACGTAGAACGAGATAAGAATTATCTGAGAAACTTAGATACCTTTCAAAGCTAAAATTTAGACTTTTTGTTAGAAAGATTTCCTATATTCTGTAATTCTGGATTCTGCATTAAATTCTTTCACTAGTGATTCTTCAGATGAGTGTGCAAGAACCTCAGCCCATCAGGGCTTTTCCACACCCCACTGCGAAATCACACCGCCGTGGAATTGATTCATACTTGATGTCTTGAAAACAGCGTCAAATTCAGCCATATTCAGTTGAGTTGGCTCAGTGAAAAGAAGCGCCAGATCTCTTGAGTGCTTTTGCATCAAGTGGCTGTACGCTTTTGAGAAAGCTGCGCCCGTTTGTTCTTGTGTTTATTTTTTTTTTTTGACAGCGTAATTGGAAGGTGGCAGCTAATGTGTGATAACTCTTCGTCATTCGGCCTACGAAATAAGCAGGCGAAATAAGACAAAAAATATATAGGCGAAAGCCAAACAAACAGAAATGTAGTAACAATAATCACAGACACGCACACGCACGCACACACACATAGGAACGCACGTACAGACACGCACACATACGTATAGAAACGCACACATAAAAATGCACAGAGAGTGATAAAAAATATAAATGAAATGCAAGGATGATGACTAGGACTGTGTTGAGTTAGCTACCCTGCAGTGGGGAAAGAGAAAAGAGAGGAGTTGATTTAGAAATGGAAAGAAGATCAATACTCGATGCGAATGGAGTCATTGGCGTATTAGCATTATCTGTGTGGTACCACAGGACGGTCGCTCAGTCTGGTTCACTTCAGGAATCGCAGCAGTTCTCTTACGGCTTTCTGCAGCTGTGTTTTGCGTAATCGTAGTTCCAATATCTTGTTCTGTGAAAAAGTTCCTGGGAACAACTTCAATCTCGTCTCAGATACAAGCAACGTACATTTTTTGTTCGAAATGACACGTCATCGCATTTCAGTGGTTGTCTGGTCATTACAGTGTCTCTTGCAGCGACCTCGCTGGCGAAGCTGCTCGAACAGTAGAAGAAAGGGCACAATTTTAGTTTTCATACCTTTACCAAGAACTGACACAGCCCATCACCTAAGCTAGCTAGCATGTCATATGACTTTACAGAAGCACGGTAGAACTCGCCTAAAAACATTCACCTTCGTTTGCGTTCCCTCGAACCTTCCATGCGACTGCGCTTGTTGTCTGGTCTTACCCGACGAGTAGAAAAACTTTGTTGATTGCGCCTGGGTGTTGCAGTCACCAAAGCTTGCTCATCCTTCATATTATAGGAACGACCGATAACGCTGATTAGAAAAACTTTGTTGATTGCGCCTGGGCGTTGCAGTCACCAAAGCTTGCTCATCCTTCATATTATAGGAACGACCGATAACGCTGATTGCTATGCCTGCGGTTGCGAAGTAATTGCAGAACATCTTCTTACATTTAGATGGTGCAGATATAATGCTTAACTCACGTCCCCCCTCCAAAAACCAGCCTTACGGAACACTAGTAAGAACTATTCTAGTAAGAACTAAATTTTACGCTCTCGTCATAAACGCGAGCATGACAGCGAGCACGCGGTTTTTCTTCACCTTCTGTTTTCCTCCTCTCCGCGAAACTACCTCACTTAACGAGTCCCTCAGAGCCCAACCTAGTGTCGCGCTCGCGCCTAGATACCACTCCGGGCTTCGTGGCGTTTTTAATTGTGTTTAATTACCGCCGGCTCTCATTGGGAAGCGATGGCCCCGATTTCCTCACGAGTGCGGGCGCAAACTTCGCGATCGGATCGGCTGCGAACTGCATCGGCGAGGCGGAGTGTTGAAAGAGGAGGAGAGTGTTTGCTCTTGCGCAGAAATACCGAAGGGGGGGGGGGGGGGAGGGGGGGGGGGCGCTGCCCGATGCTTGTGGCTGGCACGCGTGGGTCGATCGCCACGTTTTAAATTACGCCACCTTTTCGCGCCGTCTTCAAATCGAAGCCCGCCTTCAGCGCACTGTGAAGCCACGTCTTGGTGTTCTTGTTGCCTCGTTCACGATCGTTCGATTCCACGCCCACCCACTCTGCGCAGATTGCCTGCCGGCTATGACTCTGTTTACGATCAGGCGGCGGTTCGCGCCTTTGGACTAAGCAGGCTCGTTGCGCCCGAGGCAATGCTTCCTACAAACTGTTGTTTTGGCGCTTAACGACGCAGAAAGACGGTGCGGGGCCTGTGGCTTTTGCAGAACCGAATTTCTCCAAACGGTCTGGACTGCGTTTATTGAGCAGGCTTCTGAAGTTCGGTGTTCTTTTGGGTATGTTTTGCCTGTGCTACTTTGTCGGATTTAGATGCGTGTGAAATGAAGAAAGAATGAAGAAAAAATGGCGCTCGAATATGTCGACTTCGGTTTACGGTAAACGACCTCACGTGGTCAAAAATACTTCGCCCTCTCCACTGCAGTGTGTCTCTTATAGCCCCCAGTATTTCGTTTGGTTGTAAGAACCGATCAATCAATCAATCAATCAATCAATCAATCCATCAATTGGCCACGTAAGCCGGATCCCCGAAAGCACATCTTGATGAATCCGCCGATTTTCTGTATGGAGCGTGCACTCATGGGTACAACAGCGGGGCCTGGCGCATCGCAAGGTTCGACTGGTTCCATCCATACGTCCTGTTTCTTCCTCGGCAACTGGGCGCATGTGAATGACTTCGTCTTAACAGCATCAACGGCGCATGACCACCGTCACGGTGGCTACATGTGTGACGCACCTCCTTTCGGCAAAGACTAGCAACAATTGCTCCCAACCCCACCTACGTCACCCCATCGGGATTTAAAGCCGCTCGCTCTCGTCGTACGTCACTGGCACGCAAGCTGGACCCCGAAAACACCTTGATGAATGCGCTGTTTTTTAGATGTGCAGGTCAGTAGCCGAGCTGTGTCTGTTAAAACTAGTGATCCTTTTTTTTTTTTTTTGTCCAGCTGGCGTGCCCAAACAAGCTGCGATTGTTGTATGCTGCTATACGTGACGTGTTTTTATTGCTGTTCATGCTGAGGGGTGACGTTGAGTCTAATCCGGGGCCAAACAGCACTGAACATTTAGTTCAGCTACTTAACAGGCAGAGCAGCGTTCGAAGTAGGCTCACCGATATTGAATCAAAGTTAACGGTAATCGAAGCATCGCCTCTATTAATCAAAGACGCCAGTGCTGGGATCGCAAGTCTCGACACTACCATCAGCTACTTGGAGACTAAGCTCGTTGACTTCGAAGATCGTAGCAGGCGGAACAATCTAGTGGTGTTTGGCGTTCCGGAAACGAATGATGAAGCTGCAGACAACCTTGTCGACAGCGTAGTCGATAGCGTGTTCGAGAAAACGTTGGGCGGAGGTTTAAACTCTGCAAAAAAAATTCATATACTTGGACGGCGGCAACATGGCAAATAGCAACCCGTAATTGTCAAATTTTTCAGCCACAGTGAAAAAAGTTTATGTACTGAAGAACTATTTCAAGTTAAATAGAAGAAAAAACCTTTCCATCCTAACAGATTTTCTGCGCCCACACGGCATAAAGGAAAACACCTGTGGGTGGGCACCTCAGGAATCAGAAAAAAAAAAGAGATCATAAGACAGGCTTGCACATGACTAAATAATGATTGAAAAGTTCTTTGAATGGGATGACAGTCAGAATCCCGGGGGGCACAGAAGCTAGCGAAAAGACGCGGGCTCGATGAATCAACCACGCATACAGAAAGTTATCTCTATGCGTAAACATTAACGTCCGTAGCATTGTTGGAAACCTCGACGATTTTAAAAGTATTGTGTTCACGTGCCACCGCCATCTAATGATAATACCCGAAACCTGGCTGCATACCGATATTGCCGACCACGAGATCACTTGGAATTAATTCTCAGGATGACACCAGTTTCAAGATATTATCTCCCGAACTTTGCGGAATAATGCATTAGCGTTCCAGTTAATATTGTGCTTCAGTGCATAAAGCGACGTTTTGTTAAGAAACTAACTGGAACACCAATGCATTTCGGCCACCGAAATGCCACCTTGTTTACATTGCGCACACACAATTGCAGTGCCGGAGCTGCTGTGAGCTCTCGAAATACCTCGAGACCGAGGAGAGCGCGCGATATTTTACTACTAGAGCGATCAGCTGATTAGGCACTAACTTGCTCGCGCGCAGTTTACCACTCCCCATTTCATCGTTCCCTCGTAGTCCGTGGTGCTGTTATTATTGTGTATTGTTCGTTTTGGTCACGGTACTTAAGAAAGGCATCCGCATGGTTATGATGATCTATAGGTTCTTATGGTGCAGTGGCCAATGATTACCAAAGAGCACCAAGAAATAAAAAAGAGCATCAGCAAGAACAGCAAACAACAAAGAGTCATCGGCATGACAAGAGGGAACATAATTTTGAGTGATTGGTTCATTCGCTTTTTCTTGTTTCTTTTTCACAATGTATACTTTTGCATCGTGCTCGTATACCTTATACCACTTCATTCCAGTCATTATTCGCGAGTGTCCACTGTTCTTTATTGCGTGCCGAGCTTATATTTATTGAAAGTGAAACTTAATAACTTGCACTCCGTGTTATAGCTTTCGTGGGGCCCTGCTTTACTATTTATGTTTCCTATCTTTTCGGGGATCACAGCGTTCCTCGCGAAAAGCTGACATCCATCCCCCCACGCTGTTTTATATATAGCGAAGTGTTTGCTTGCCTTGAACTGCTTTTTTCTTTCTATAAAGTGCATTGTTCACTCTCTCTTTTGGCACTTTCCACAAGGAATTCTAAAAGCTTCAAGTAAGTGCCCAAGCTTGTGAAAAATGGCGAGCTCTCCTTTTATTTCAAGTTCATAATAGGCACTCTGGCAGACACAGCTCCATTACTCTTCTAATTTATCTAGATTTTTATAAGGTTTATGAGCAATACCAGCCGAAAAAAATCTTCTGGGCTAAGAGCCTAAAACGTCGTGGAGAAATAGTGTAGTTCTCCTATTTGTTCAAGTTTGTCTTAAAACGCCGCTGGCTTCATTAGAGAATATCTTACAAAGAATTAACGACGTCAAGGTAGCACACTGAGCGTGTCGCAGAAAATGAACACGAGGCGTAGCGCCAGCCCTCAGTGCAGTGTCTGTGACTTTCTGCTGCTTCACACAAGGTCGCAGGTTCAATTCCTGGGCTGCATTTATATGGGTGCCCGTTAAATTTAGGTGCCCGTTAAAGAACCTCAGGTGGTCAAATTTAATCCAGGTTCCTCCAGTAGGGCGTCTCTCATAGCCGCAGTGTTGCTTTGTGGCGTTAAACTCAATCAATCAATCAATCAATCAATCAATCAATCAAAGTGATGCCGGTGCTCGGGCCTCGCGGTAGTATCACAAGGAGGGGAGTGGGCTGTGGCGTGATCCGTGACCCAACGTTAACGTACAAACCAGAGCTCGCGCCTTGACTGGTCGTCTTTGCATATCAAAGACATCTCTATATATCGTCTACCAAATGGCGTAGCTGCCTTTCAGTGTAAGCATACTAAAGATTGCACTAATTTACCGAACGCTACTAGGGGAGAGATGCACACGTGCGATACCGTTCTACAAATGCTCAGGCAAAGAAGTTTGTTGTTAGTACTAATGTGGACGTTTTATTACTGGTCGCATTGTAGGTTATGTGCTTGTGTCGATGCACATTGTGTCAGTGTATTTGTTCACGGTGTAGGTTTTGGTGCTTTTTTGCGTTGGTTTGGCGTTCTTTTGACTTAATATAGTATAAAGTCGCTGTGCGTGCATTCAATGCAACAAACTCATTCTTCGACGCAAGATATGTCCATAAGTGCGCAGGCGTATCTGTGTACAACATTACTTGTTACGGAGACAAGATGTAGACGGAGCGGTAGTTCCGTGCTCACTTTTATTGTCTTGCTGTTGTATTGGAAATGAAAAATCTGCTACAGCTTTTTCTTAGTTGTAACGAGGCACAACCGAGCGCAATGATAGATCAGATAAACACAAACACCATGGGTAGAGCATCCAGTTTTGCTGCGGTCTTTTCTTGATTTACATGAATATAAAGGGCAGGTTGGCACCCTTAGGGGGCACTATCTTATACGGTATTTCTTTAGCTATTTTTTTTTCAGCAATAGCACTAAAAGCGCTATAGGCATTCCTGGTATCATAGCCTATAAAAAAAATGGCAGAAAAAAATTTGGTATAAAGAATCCACGCTCTTCATCAATGTTTCACAATTACACATGACAGTTAAGGGTTTATTAACGTAAAACTCAGCGTCGTACATAAGATACGTTGCGCAGTGCAGGGTTAGGAAGGCACAGAAGACAGTACCAAGCCTCTGAGTGCAGCAACTTACACACTCACAAGTACCATTCCTCTCGGGCATCCTTGCGGCTGCAGCAGCAACAGCCAGCATCCAAATAGCAACGAATCCGACGTCCAGCTCGAGCCTCCAAACATCTCCATTTATTTTTTCTTCGCCCACCAAGAAACAGCATTTTTGTCTTCGCTCCCCTTGAACGACGTGGGGGGCCTTGTCCACTTCTTAATCGAGTTGACGCTTCCCATTGGCCCTCCTCTCGGTATACTCCGAGCCTGCACGACGACGCCAGTCGTCGTAGTGGACGCTCCTTCCTGCAATCTCGTTAGTGCAGTCGCCACCGCAGCACCGCGTCCAGGCAACGACTACCTCTCTCTCTTATCGCTTCCCTCCCCCTCCTCTCTCCTCCCTCTGTCGATTCAATCTCATTGGCACGGAGGGGCCTGTTGCTATTCCTAGATGAAAGAAGCGCGCCTTGCCTGGCGCGAGACCACAAGGTCTAGGAAAAGTAGAAGGAAGCGACTCACTCGGCCCCCACTCCCCTCCACCCGCTACCCTTGCCCCCCCCCCCCCTTTTTTTTTGTTTGTCGCGATTATTTTCTTCTCAGTCTGTCTGTAATTTATTTCAAGGGTTTTTGTGCACCATGTCGCCATTTTTGTCAAATTTTGCTTTCGTGAAACGTGAAGGAGTTGTACGCAGCTTCGCTACAGTACAGCGTAACATTCTGAACGCTACAAGAGGCACAAAAGCTAGAGCTAGTTCGTTAGGGAACGCAGCTGCGCACTTTCTACGGTGCCCATTGTTGTTAGCTGTTTGGTAATTTTTGACTACTAGAACTAAGTCTGAAGCGACAGTCGCACTACTCAAATCATGTACGTACACCAACTTGACGTATTACCATGCTCCTCCTGGAGCTACAATTTGTATTTGTTATCCTGAAAAAAATCTACTTCCGTATAGATGCCCTGAATTCAGACAGAATTACTATTTGCACTAGCCAAACAATAAACTAAGAAAATACAGCCAGGGAAGACACTGGTAAAAGCGCAAGCATACATCGTCCAAACAGGCAGCAACTGTTTCTGTTGTGTGCACGGATTACTTCCAAGAGAGTGAGAAACAGGGAGAGGATGTGTAGAAAGACACGAAGGTTAACCAGAGGTCGGTCTGGTTCACTATTGTGCACAGGGAATTGGCCTTGCTCCCTTTGTCCGCGTCTTCTAGAGCCACCTGTTAACTTGCTGCTGGACAACAGGATCATTCGGGCACGAATGTGGTACACTCAGCTAATGGGGCTACAGGGCACCAACACTCTCGGTTTCCTTGGCACACTGTCTGCCTTACATCACAGAACTTACGAGCAGATGATATCCGACATCAGCGAAGTACACCACCATGCTCTGGAAACAGGTGAAAACATAATCTGTCAGTGGATTCTTGCTCACTGTGGCATCGTCGGCAACGACTTTGCTGACAGGGCTCCCCGGTCTGCCCACGAAGACACCCAGACGCTTCCATATACTTTTGGCGAGGACGGACACTGCCAGGGAACTTCGTCTGCTTGCACGTTAAAGTCACAAGCTTTCTGGAGTTCAAGGGCCTTCAATTGCCGATAGTATAAGTTGGACCCCTTGCTACGGCTACAACTGCCATCTAGCCTTTCGCGCGGCGAAACAACCTTGCTGTGCCGCTTGTGGCTGGGAGTGGCGTTCACGAACGCTTACTCATATCGTATGGGAATGGCCGAGAACCCGCTGTGCGACTCCTGTAGATGCGAGGAAACCATCGAGCACCTATTGTGTACCTGTCCTCTCTACGACGTACAACGCCTCTCTCTCAGGATAACTTTAAACCGACTGGACTCGAGACCATTCTCTGAGTCAAATATACTCGGACCGTGGCTACACCCGTCACTGGCACAAAAAGCGATTTGGGCATAGTACACTGCTTTAAGTGCACGGTTTAAGAGACCGCTTATAGTGTCCCTGTGCATCATCCCAGGTGTACTCAGTACTCACTCTCTCACTCTTTTCCACTTTCTATTCCCCCTTTCCCTTACACCTAGTGTAGGGCAGCAAACCGGACGCTCGTCTGGTTGACCTCCCTGCCTTTCTTCTCTTGTTCTCTCTCTCTCTCTCTCTATTGTATATGTGAGCCACACTGCGGTGGAGAATAGTAAAGACGGCTCGAATATTAGGGGCGCAAGGGAGAGGGAACACAATGAATGGATGAGGCATAAGATCTTTTGGGGCAATAAACTTCTATCAGGCTAGATCCTTTGTTAATAGCAACAATTGGAATTAAGGGCTGATAATATGCGCAGATGATAAAATTAACAGGACTGGTGGCACCAACCACTACGCCCTTTAAAAGTGGTTGTTAATAATGTCTCTCCATCGAAGAGACACTGCATTTGAATATTGTAACGCAACCTACCAGAAGATAGAAAGGAAGCATACACCGACCGTCCGACTTAAAAAGACGAAGTAGGAAACTTCAATCCGAATAAAACATAGCTCTATAAAATTTAACTGTTGGTTATAGGAAAAACTGTTCATTTCTCCTCGGCGCTTCGTGTGTGGTTATTTGATAACAATGGTAATCTCACCTTCGCCAACTAACCAACTCTTGTTTCTTTCGCTCGCCCACACTCCCACTGACTTACCCTCATTTCAGTCGCTCACACATTGACAGAATCACTTTTCCACCTATTCGCTCGGTCCTTCACTTTGCTTCACTTCACTTTACTATTCACTTCACTTCACTTACTCTTCACTTCACTTCACTCACTCACTCACTCACTCACTCACTCACTCACTCACTCACTCACTCACTCACTCACTCTCTGTCCTGCGTCGTACTGCGCTGCGGCTACCCGCAGCCCCTGCAAGGCTCTTAGCGAGAATGAGTACAGCACGGCCCATCTCCTTTTCGTCCTTCGCCCTGCGCGTCCATTCCTCTCTCATCTTTTTTTCTTCCCGACTGCTTCATTGCTTCCTCGAGCGTGTATCGCTGCATCCGTCCTTCGCTAGCACCTTCACGTCACCACTCTTCCCCATTGCTTTTCTTCGTTCCCCGCCATCCCCATTTCTCTCCCTAACCGACCGGTTCCTTTCCCAAGCGATGCCTTCGCCGCAATCGTTCGCCTGTTGCTTGTTTTCCTCGCGCCGTCTCCTTTTCTCGCCTGCCATCATATCGTTTCCCATTTCGTGGATGCCGAGGCAAGAAGCAACGGCCGGGCCAAACCCAGACAGATAACCTGTTTTTGCGGCGCCCACCACGCCTCGTGTAGCACAAGCCCACTCGCTACGCACGCTCGCTCGTGTGTGCGACGTGCCGCTTCTGCTGAGCCAGCCCCGTTTATGATTCCCCGGTTGCTGCTTCCTGAAAGACAAGCCCGTCCCTCCGTCCTTTCTGCGCTGCTTCCTTCTAAACAACATCGTCGTTCTCTCCGAGTTTGTCTTTCAGTAATCTCGTTGCTTTGGCGGCTTGCTGCTTTGTGCTGCCGGTTGCTTCGCCTGTACACATGGTTACGATTTCCGCTAGTGTGCCCACGCTATGTCATTTTTTTTTAATTCTCCGTTTTACAGGAAAACTGGTCACGCCCGCATGTGCACTAATTATTGTACAACTTCTTTTATATATCTCTCTTGAGTGTTGACCTCATTATGGCGGAGCTCTCGAGATGCAGGCGGAATTCGACTACGCGAAATAATACTCATGGGATCAATGCCCCTGTAAGCCTGAAACATTCGAAACCAAAACTCTGTGAGGGAGGAAAGAGAGAAGAAGAAAGAGCTTTCGAAGGTAATTAACTTGACATTGTCCAGTCTGTTGCGCTAGAGGGGAGAAGCGGGTGGAAGAGAAAAGAAAGAAGACAGGAGTTGAGGTTATGCACAGTGACCCCCCCCCCCCCAGTGCCTATGGTGTTCTACTGCTTCACCCGTGGGCTAGATTCCTAGCTCTGTTAGCTGCAATGCAAAACGATGACGAAAACGAGACACGGGACGAGACGCTTGTCTTTTCTCCTCTTGGTCCTCGCGTTGCATTTCACGCTGTTCCCCCTCACTGTCTAACGCAAGTTGCGTACATTCGTGAGCACGTACGCTGTTACAGGGGCGCTCATGTTCAGTTTCAAAAAAGAACGTGTGCTCCGTAATCACAGCGGCCAGTTGCACATATCTGTGGCCAAAGTTGTCTATATCTCCGGGCTGATACATAGTGGCCAAAGTCGTATAACCGTCAAGAAAACAGCAGCCAGCATTCACAAAGTGCAGAGAAGAGGCAAATAAAGCTTCGCTTTGATACCTTGTTTACATAGACATAATAAAGTACTAATTCACTGTGCTCAATGGTATTTCAATTGAGCTGGTATTGAGCAAACGTGCCGAAACAATCTGCAGAAGCACGGGGACAGAAGCACAGGTACCCCGAATAAGGCAAATCAGTTCGGCGGAAATACACAAAATTGAGAAAGTTTCATGAAAAGGAAAAGAAAAACTGCTTCGAGTTGTCGATACTTGTGGCTTCACCCTCCGACCTGCTAACCTCCTGGTTAGACCAGCAGTAGAGCGACCACTCCGGAAAGGCAATGGTCCCGTGTTCACTCCCCGGACCATGACGAGCTTTTCTTCAAGTTTAAACCTTTGTTTCTGCGAAACCCTGCAGGTATCACTTGTAGCTTTGTACTACGTACGCTCGTATAGATGCCATTTTTTTTCTCTTTCATTGGTACGACTTTGAAACACCTCGTCATCATTGCTTATATATATATATTTTTTTTCATTGGCGCCGCCTCCTATGGTGAAGCGAATATTCGGATTAGGATGTAGTGCCGGTGATAAATTCGGAATTCGCTCTTCGCTCAGTGAAGTCGCTTTCCGCGAAATTCTCCACGATGCTTGTCACGGAAATTGCAACCACCCATGTGAAAAAAGAAAGAAAGCCAAGTCGGGGACACGAAGTCTAGTGGTGTATACGTAGTCGATGCGGGATCAAGATTTCGAGAGGTAAACGAATTAAGCAGTCTAGCGAGCCTTTCAAGTGCAACCAGACTCTAAGGCGACGCAAGGCTGCCTAGGGCCACGCATCAAGGAATAACCACTTTTCGGTCCAGTAGTACGGAGCATGTTTTCCAGCTGACTGACCCTGAAAAGGAAGCCGCGACGATGCTCGCGACGATGAACCAACCGAGAGAGGAATACAAACCAAAGAGAGAGAGAAAGCAAAAAAAAAAAAAAAAACGTTAAAAACCGAGAAGGGAGCCACACCGGGACGCCCACTGCCGAAGCGGGACCCTCTCCTATTGACCGCGGAGGCAGAAACCGCTAACGCCCGTGGCCGCTGGTAGATGGCGCGAGGCGGGAAATCGGCGCGGCCTCATTGGCGTGAAGGAAACAGGGGGGCGGTGTCATATCCAAGGGGCGCTGCGATCGACTGCGATCCGCAGATCACTCCTGAACGTTGGATGCTGCGGGTACCCGGAGTGCTGTGCTACGGAGAATCCGCTGCGATGTGTTCTCCCCACTGAGTTACCTTTACTCCCGTTCGGGACGACACAGACTCTCGGCAGTTGGGGACGCGTTTTCCTTGTTTTGTCCCCGTTCTTTCCCTTAGTTATTTGTTTTCCTTTTCTATCCCACCAAACTTTGACCACCTCGAAAACTCCTCTCAACGTTCTTTTCTCGCACCAGTCCAACCCTCATGTCTAAGGTGTGCGGAAAGCAACAGCTTCTTTTAAGAGCGTTAACAGTTTCAAGTTTTAGCATCTCTCTCTTTTTCCCGAGTGTTCCGTCGCGTGGTGCTTAGCCTCGTGTGCTGGTGCACAAACTGTGTCGTTCTGCCTGTGCATAGCTACAAAATACGGGTTTCTCGACGAGTTCACGAACAAGCGACTAACTCGAGCGACCTCACCTGCAAGCAATTAAGTCGTCGCTTCGTGCGCTTGTGGCATGTGACTGCTGTCGGTTGTGGAAGAAAATACAAAACACAAAGCTCTCCGTGGGACATTCAACAAAGCGTCGCAGGGCACCGCTTCGAGACAAGAAAGTAGCTATTTGGAGGTGGGCTTTGGAAGTTGCCAATTCATTTCCGCAGACTCACAAGCAATACTCATAATCGTCCTGCAGGGGGACGGGACAAGTCATCGCTTACAAGACGCAGGCAACAAGTGGTCCTGGAGAGCGACAGTTCGTTTTTCTTCGCACTTCGAGAAGCTGCAAATCCTCTTAAAACTTGGCGGTGAAGACGGCGACGGGTCTTTTCTCAGACAGTGAGGCAGTCGATGCGAACGCATATAAAATCGCCGTCGTGAACCACGTCGTGTCCCCGAGAAGTGAGGAAATGCTGCATTGTGGTATAAAACGACATTGTGGTAAAACCACGACAAAAGAGAAGAAAAAAAAGCAAAATCTACGCTTCCTTATTTTTTTCTGTGTATATTGTGCTTTATTCCTGGTTCTGATGGAACTTGAGGGGGGATGCGGGATGGAAAGAAAGAGGGATATACATAGGAAAAATAAAGAAGGAAGGAAACAAGAAAAAAGGAAAGAAAGGGGAACAGAGGGCCAAACCAGTTACACAGACTTTCCGCCAGGTAGCGTTAAGGTCGAGCATCTACATATTTATGCGGCCTTCTTTCCCGGAAAGACAAACGAAAAAAAAAAATAATGGAAAGAAAGGACCCAACCCATCGCAAAAGAATTTCTGTCAGGTGGCGTTAGGGAGGAACATAAATCTATATCTGCGTTTCTTTCTCTCTATATCTCTCATTCTTTTGGCTCTAAGCGACCCCTGGTGTCGTGGGCGTCAGCTTGGTGCCATATTTTGTTGTACTTCTCGTCTGCCGTTCCCAGCGAACCCACTTTTTCCTCTTCTTGCTCTTCTCGTATAAAGTCGGGATGCTGGCTTGGGGCCAGCAGCCCAGGCTGACGGGTCTCCGGGAAGAAGGGTGTGCACGAGGTGTGGTGTTTAGTGCAACGGGAACAAAGGGCGCCATTAAAGCGGCTCGACGGAGTCATTAAACGACACCTGGCGGTGTTTGCGCAACTAGGTTTTTGCCTGGCCCGCTGAGAGCACGCCTCACTGGCACCTCGGTGGGCGATGTACTTTTTTCTATTTTCTTTGTCCCGAGGCGCTGGTGCCGAATTCAAGATCAATACCCAGGAAGAAATAAAGTTGGCTACAAGCGTTCCCGACTCTGCTTAACTTGGCTTAACACGGCACGGGCTAAATTAAGCTGTAATTTAGTCGTCTTCTGTACAGCTTATAGTAAATGTCTCGAAGACGTAAGCTGCAAGACCTGGTGGAGTCGTGTGATCTATTATGGCATATTAGCACTCGAAGGTTTCCAAGGCGGAATTCCGGACTCGCATGACCTTTATGATGGTATGCTTTCACGGATTCGTTTGACGACACCATCGGCGAAACTACTACATCGTTATCTACGCCATACTATCATATATCAGCACTCCGCAAAATAAAATAATCAACCAGCGTATTCCAAGGTTCAAACATGAAAGGAATTCCAATTGAGCAATGTGAATTAGGGTGACTACGTTAACATCGGCTAACTACGAAGTTGTGGATACTGGTTATCTTTCATGTTTTTTTTTTCGTTTTTTTTTTTTTTTTTTTGACAGTGCACTAGTATACTCTTTCGAGACAAAGTTTGAACAACGGCGAAGAACTAGCATGAAGACACCTTTATAGGGCCCATTCACACTTGCGACTAGACGAGGTCGCGCGACCGATTGCGACTGGCGACCAGAAAATTACTCAAGACGAACGATGTTCACACTTACAAATGCGACCAACGAGTCGCTAAACCGAAATGTCTCGCGATATGCCGTTCACATCTGCTTGCAATGTCATCACCGCGTAAAATAAGCGTCAGCGTATATGGACGTCCTGTTCCTTCGCATCTGATTGGTTCAGCTGTTCTGCGACTGCGGTCGCGCGACTGAAAAATCGCGCAGTGAGCGACTGGCCCGAAACGGTCGCATTTCGAGAAAAGCGACCATTTGCGACTACTTGCGACTGGTCGCTTTGCGACTAACTTGGTCGCGCGACCTCAGCCTAGTCGCAAGTGTGAATGGGCCCTTACTCGGCGATGAGCTTTGGTAACGTCAATGCCACGCGTACCAAAGAGTCCACAACCTTTCTTGAATAAAATAAACTGAACTTATTCCACAAATTTTGCAGTCAATGCTTCATTACAATTGAAGATAACAATCCTGAAAAGGAGCCGCTTTTAAGCAAGACATGAAGATGGAAGCGTTTCACGTGCGTTGTAGAGTTATAAAGCGCAACACTTGTCCGGTCTGTTTTCTCTCCCCTTTGTCTGCGTCTTCTGGCGCTGCTTGCTAACTTTCTTAAATATGAGTATTAACGATAACAAACAATATGTATATGTATGTCGTGTACTTTTCTTACCATTTGTGTTACGAGCAGGAGGCCGCTCTTTCTAAGTTGTAGCGCGAATTCTTGAGTCGGTATTTCAATATGGCTGAACATAGCAGTCCCGCAAAAGAAGCTGCTTCTAAGCAATACGTGGAACATGAGAACGTTTCCCGAGCGTTGTAGAACAGCAACGGTAACTAAGGGCGAGCTGTCCCGCGCATTCCATTAAATTTCCACAGCGCGCGCACGACCGAGGTCGTGGTTTAGACTCCCAGCCGGGTCGACATCATTCCGACTGCAGCAGAATGGAAGAACGAATACTTACGTTTACGTTAAAAGTGGCAACGAAACACTTTTTGAACACGGTAAGAAAAATCTCGCAATCTGCTTGCACTGTTGCCGCGAACATGTACTTTTCTTTTCTTCATCTTGAAACAGCAGTGAGCTCACCATCTCGCATTGAAGGTCGCAAACTCTCTCCTGTGGCTTTTGAGACCACCTCTATAATGCAAAAGTTTATGACCACGAGTTACTCCTCAGCGAAACTCTCCATTACAGTTACACCTCTACATTCTTCTATAGCATACGGGGAAGCAGTGGTTGTTAACGCGTCCCACCGCCGCTTCCCGCCAAACCAGCTGCCGCGCGCGTAATTTAGCGTATATCCAGTGAAACGTCACTCCTAAGAAACGTTGATTCGTGCGCTTTAACGTCCCAAAATTGTTCATCAGCCGAGTTCTGATAAAAATCGCAGTAACTGATTCTGAATCATTGGGTTTATTTGAAGGGACACCGCAACAATAATAATTTTTAAAAAAGATAAAAATGTGAATGCATACCGCCAAAAGACGAAAAAAAAAAACACAGCTGGTCATTGCTATATCAGCGTCGTCCCAGTTGAGAGGGAATGAGCTGAGAAGGAACGTAGAAATTATTCATTGCGCTCCACAAAGAGCGATAGAAAACAACAACAAGCAAATGCAGGGACTTTATCAAGATCGACATATGGTCAGCTATCCTTCAGGGGGGAGAGGGAAGGCGCTTCGTATAACTAATTTATCATTACGCTCTTTCAATTACTTCCACGGGAATAGATTTATCAAAAGGCATCGCAATTATTCCAATTTGTTTACAGCGTTTCAAAAAAAGGGGCGTTGCTGGGCCGCTTTAAGAGAAACCAAGTGTTCAAACCTAACGCCGTGGCCCTTCACATGCGACGTCTTCCAAAGCCCCGGTGAATTGTTTCGAGTCGTTAAACTGCACGAATGAACGCTGCCTGCGCACGAAGTCTCACGGGATGCGCTTTATCACGCGTGCGCGCAGCTGGTTTGGCAGGATGATCGAAGCGTTGCGAATTTCCGCGGCGCCGTAGAACCGAGAATACTGCCGCCAGAGTTTCTTGCTCGATTAAAGGAAGCGCCGCTCAAAGAACTGGAGCACGAATGCGACTAACGAGGGACTCTGGCTGCCCAGGCTGCAATTCAAGGCGCGGGGCTGCATCGGAAGAGCACCGCCTCCGGGTGTTTTTCGAGACCCCCCGCCTTTTCGAGCGTGCGTCCGTGCGTGCGTGCGTGACCTTGCGCTAGAGATATGCGGGCAACGTTTGCGCGTGAACGAGTGAGTGAATAAAGAAACCCGCCATCGTTAGTGCCTCTGACGTTTGCGTACGAGAGTTGGACGGATTTCCAGAGGCGGGCATTTCCTTGGGACGTGCTACTACTTTGCAGAGTGCCGCTGAGCGGGCGTTCTCGAATTGAGATGTCTTCTGCAAAAGTGGGGGCGAGACGCGAGCAGATGCGGAAGCCGTGCGCATTCCTCCAGAAGAGCTTCAATTGGGCCTAGTTGGTGTTTACTGCACGTCATGTTGACCGCTAATAAAAGACGAAGACCGAGAAAGAAAAACAGAAAACGACGACACGTACCGCCGGCGTCATCGTGTTGTGTTTTTCTGTCTCTGTCTTCGTATTTTATTAGCGGTCAACATGACATGCGCATGCCTCATCTTACCGGTAGGCGGAGCCACCTACATTTTGGCGTCTATAGGAACACGGTGTCTTGCCTCAAGCGACAATGCTCATCGGCAGATGCGCCATTAAAGGGGACCCTAAAGGTAAAAATAATTTGAGCTGTATTAAGTAAATTACGGCTTCCAAAATACCGAAAAACCCACTACTACCCTAACATGATGTTTGATAGGCCACAAAGGACGCAAGAACTAACTAAGGACGTGTGCCGACTTCGTCTCGAAATTCCCTTGCCAGTTCGCCATGACGTCAGAAATGTTAACGGTGTCTCCACCGGCTATATAGTTGAAGACGGTCGGCATTGTATTCTGACATACAGAAAAACAGAACTTAGCAAGTTTTGACAACCTTCATTGAGCGACAGACCCCCAAATACAATCTGTGACATCACAAAATTTGTGACATCACATTAATGCACCGGTGCCGGCGATTGGGGGCGAAAAAAAAAGAGATACATTCTACCTTCACTTTTCCTTTCAATAGTCAACCTATTAAGACGAAATTAACAACAATTGAGTCTTGAAGGAGCACCCTATCAGTTAAAATCAATTTAATATTTGTATTTGGGGCGTCTTTAAGTATTAAGCTACGCAAAACCGCAATCAGGACACGAGAAAAAGGGTAAAACTCCCACAAGCAAGCATCTGCGCTTGTGTTGCAGAAGCCGAGTTGACCAGGGCTAGGAGGTATCTCGACATGACAGGGTGCAGCGCTTAAGCACTTAATGCACTTAATTTTCCTGCCTATAAATTTTCGTCGTTTAAAACATCAATAGGAAGTAAGCTCCCGTGTTTATCGCCTATCCACCAGGATGCCTCAATGGCTATGCTAACCTGTTGAAAAAAAGTTGCAGTGGCTTAGCTCGGCTATGCCAGGATATACGTAGCGTTAGCAAAGGTTCAGCTGATTATTCTTAGCTTTCCTGGTTGTCTAGATTGTCAAGGATTAGCTTGAGAGCAGCATTTGCGCTCTCCTTCTCCATGGCTATACCACACTGGCAAACGCCAGTCAGAAGCGCAGCGGCTCCAGCGCAGTGTCAGACGGCGACTGCACAGCGAGCGCGCGCCGGCGCCAGTGCGTCTACCACGGCTACGACGTCACTCCTCTGGAATGCGCAAACCGGCGGCGGTGAGTCGCGCGCGGCGGCGGCGGAGTGCGCGAGAGGTGCCGGCTCCGGTGGCTCCGGTGCGCAAGCCGTGTGACATCACTGATCCTTGCGCATGCGCAGCACGGCTCTTGATGTGCCGCGCGAAACGGGCTTGGCTAGGCCAGTGTAGCTAACGCTACAAAAAAAAAAAAGAAAATACAGTAGAACCCGGATATATTGAACCTGGATATAATGAATTATTGTGTATAACTAACAGCTGTAAAATATCCTTGTAATTTTTATAATACCTTTATTTTATCAATTGAATAAGTGATATATTAAACTATTTCGCGATCCCCTTTGAGTTCGATATATACGGATTCGACTGTATATACCGGCTGTTTCAGCGAACACTTTCAAAACTTTTTAAAGGTTGTCTGTGGCAGATAGCACAATTCTAGTTCACAAGCTGGTCTACTCGAAGAGGCGGACATTACTTGCAAAAAAGATTGAAATGCATAATCGGCTAATTCACCGAAAATCCCTAATTAAGTCTATATCTAATTACCTTTTTTGGCCCATATTGCAATTTACAAATTCTAGCCGTGGCGGTTGCATGCAGGCGGTTCCACTTGGAACGAATTCTCGGGGTGACACCGGTTTCGAGGTATTGATTCCCGAACTTTGCGGAGAAATGCATTGGCGTTTCAGTTACTTTTGTGCTTCAATGCATAAAACGAAGTTTTGTTAAGAAAGTAACTGGAACGCCAATGCATATCTGTGCGAAGTTCGGCCCTTAATATCTCGAAACTGGTATCATCCTGAGAATTCGTTCCAAGTGGCTCCGCCTTGCGAACTCCGCGGCTAGAATTTCTAACTTGCAATATGGGCCATAAGGTAATCAGTAAAAAATTATTAGTGAAGTTTCGTTAATTGGTCCATTATGTATTTCAATTTTTTGTGCAAGTAATGTCCGCCTCTTCGAGTAGACCAGATCGTGAACTAAAATTGAGCTATCTGCCCCCAGACAACCTTTAAAAAGTTTTGAAAGTGTTCGCTGAAACACCCCGTATATATTCTGGGTTCCTTTTCGTGCCAAAATCACGAACTCATTAGGAGGCACGGCGTAGTGGGGGGCTCGGGAATAATTTTTACCACCTCTGGATCTGTAATAACGTGCACCTAAATCTAAGCACACGAGTGTTTTCTCTATTTCGTCCCCATAGAAACGAGGCCGCCGTGACCTGGATCGAATCCACGACCTCGAACACCGCAGCTCAACGCCAGGACCATTGCGCAACCGCGGCGCGTATGGCGTCCGTTTGTTGAGCGCGATGCCATGGTGGCCGCATTTCGACGCGATATAATTAAAAAAAAAAAGTCACCGCCCAAAAGCGGCGGTGACTTGGCCGTACACATGGTTAAACAGCGAAGCTGAAACGTTCGGCCCCGGTGTTTATCACTGTGTTAATCCCGACGGTTTATTGAAGCATTTCTCAGTTATTGGTTACGTCTTTGTGTTTCTTAATGAGGTTACACACGCACGTTCGTCTGCGACGGAGAGAACGACGTCACTGACGGTATGCCAACAGTCCGCCGTTGTAACATTGCCGCTTCCGATTCTGCGAAATGAAATCGTTTCAAAGTAAATCTGTCCGTCACGTAAGACAATGAATGGCTCATACCCCCTTAAGCAATGACTCATACCCCCGTAAACGCGGCCTCCCCATTACGACGGCAGAAGTGAAATTCTACGCTGGAATGATGAGCGGCAACGCAGTCCAGCTGTGGAAGCAGACGACGACGTTCGAGCCATTGCTGATGATGATAGTTTTCGGCGTACAGGCGGCAGACGGACGAATCGGCTAGTCACATACAGCTTCGCTGTAAAGTGCTCGTGCACTCAGATTGTGTGGGTGCACGTCGAAGAAGCCCGAAATAAAAGTCGAGAGTAAGAATTTAAGTAATGTACATGCCATCAACTATATTTACGGATATTCAACGCCGCTCCTAATATAGGCTCAGTAAAGAGACATGTAGTCGCGGCCTTCATATTAACTGTAGCCCTGCAACTGAGGTGTTCTTCGATTGATTGATTGTTTCATTGGTTTGATTGATTGACTCATTAATTGTTTCACTGGTCTGATTGATTGACTCATTGATTGACTGATTGATTGACTCATTGATTGACTCATTGATTGACTGATTGATTGACGCATTGATTGATTGGTTGATTGATTGATTGATTGATTGATTCATTGGTTTGATTGATTGACTCATTGATTGATTGACTCATTGATTGAGTGAGTGAGTGAGTGAGTGAGTGAGTGTGCAACTAAGGATCTATAAGGGACGCCGTAGTAGAGGCCTAGGGACAGAATGTGACCACGTGGATTTCTGTGACGTACACACGAAGCACCGGTACACGAGTCTTCTTGCATTCCGCAGCCGCAAATCGAACTCTAGACCTAGAGCTACGGAGGCGAAGGGGAGCACAGCACAGGGGATGCTGCACAATAAAACAGGTGAGCATTCGGTAAGGGCGCGTGGAGGACAAGTTGCGTTGTTGATTTTTTTCTGAGCGTCAAGAACACGTGCTTCTATTCATTGACAATATACGACGCCAGAACGAAAAACGTCTGTTCAATAAACCTCGCTTTCAGCCTGTGTCACGAAATGCAGTGTGGTGCAAGTCGGCGGGCATGTCTATATGTTAGCGGGTGGCTACTATGGTTGCACGATATCTACAGAATTCTTATTTTCTCGGCGTTAACTTCTAGCACAAATGTGTGAAAGTTTTTGGTACTTCGGTAGCCCAAAAAAGAGTACCTATTTCGGTGGAATTCGCCATTCGCCTGAAATTCTCAAGGAATAGCAGCAATGGAATGAATATATCGTAGGTCTAGGAATAACGAAGTAAAAAAATATCGAAGGTATTAGAAGCGTTTGTCCATTCTTCTGGTCTTATTACTCAATTACGAACTATAGCTCTCAATAGTTCGTAATTGCTTGCAGTTTTCTTTTTTTTTTGCAGTCCGCAGCTATTTCTTTTTTCAACCTGTAGTTTCAGTGAACGTATTCATTATTGTTTTTATTCCATTGCTTCTGACAGCCCGATTCCTGGCCCATCCCCATTTATAAGCACGTGCTATGCTTGAATCACCATTATCATCATCAACATCATGATCATCATGAGAACAAACAAGTACCGTTTGCCTTACTACACTTACGCAAGAAAAAACAACAACTAAGCAACCTTCGTTTTTTGCCTGCCTATTTATATGGTGACCACGGCGAGTTTTACCAACGGGCGGTCGCATGAGATGAGAGAAACGCGGAGACGTGACTTGCATTTAGCTGGAACGCCCGTCCGAAGCCCGTTTTCCTATGTTCATTTGTCGCTGTGACTGCACACCGATAACCTTCTGGATTACCGGCAAGCCAGAATCACTTTTGATCTTCCCAGTCTACCTCGTCCCTTTCTGCCTTTCTTATTGTTCTCTTTTTTTTTTGAGCCTGAAAGGGTAATTGAGCTCGAAACGCACAACGGCGGAGCGCAATGACTGCTCCATTTTCTTATTGTTTTCGTTGCAGTTGCAACCAACAATTTACTTTTTTTTTCTGACGTTCCTCTTAAGTGTAAGCTGGCTGCCAAGGTGTGTGCAATCATTCCGTCTCGTTCAGCCTGAGAGAAAGCTGTAAATGCGAAAAGGATATAAATAGAGAGAGAGAGAGAACAGCAAAAAACAAAGAACAGAAGATGACACAAACGTATGATGAAGAAAAACCGGAACTACTGCTTAGTTCACGTCCGGATTAATGGTGAGATAAGAATCGATCAAGGTTAAGCACCGGAAATTCCAACTATCTCGGCTTCCCCTCATAGCTCGCCCCGCTGTTCACTGAAAGGGCCTTCGTTTCGACCTCGTTGCGTCTCAGTGGAGCCCGGCGTTGCAATGACGTTCGCATTGTAAGTTGTTATCGCGCTTTAATTGCGTTTAATTAGAGCCCGGTTTCAGCCGAGATTGATTGCCAAGATTCCCACGTTGCGTGACAGCGCGTGAAACGAAGAGGACGCTGACGAAGGCTAGTGGTAGGAGTGCAGGGCTTACTTAGGGTGTGTGTATTTCTGTGTTCCACCGGAATGATACAGACCGCCTGACCGACCATGAATGGCACGTGGGTCGTATTTTGAACTGCGCCAACCGTTTTCGCACCTCCGATCAAAAACTATAGAGTGCCCTCTTCACATGCGTTTCGCCTACTTTCTTTGAGAGTATTGGTATTGTGTTATTTGGTACCGTTCAAAGCTGTTTTATTTGCCCACTCACGATGTGTGTAGAATCGCCTGGCTCTAAGGAGGTTGTTTACGAGCAGGCATGACGTTCACAACGACCCCTGAACGTCATGACTTCACCACGAAAGTTTGTTCGTTCATCGTGCTAACCTCTAAACCCGCCTCCTCACCCCTTTTCTAAAGTGAACTTATCAATTTACTGTGCTAATACAGGGGGCACTTGGTGGCTGTGAATCATGTGAGCTACTTTGTGTAATTATGTGGCGTTGTCAATGCGACTTCCTTATTGGCAGTGACGCCATCAGTACTTCCGATGTGGTTTTCTACCAACCGTCTGATGGCTGTATGGATGGATGGATACAACTTTATTGAACGTCCGACAAGGTTTAAAGGAATCCGGGCTTAGGTCCCCCGCGGAGGGTGGGGGGGTGGATGGGGGGGGAGGGGGGGCTGCGTCAAGGCCCTGCCTCAACGCCGTCTCACGGGATTGCTCGACTGCCCATGTCTGGATGCCGAGGTCTGAGCTGCGCAGAGCGGAGGCCCTCTTCGACGACAGGGCCTCCGGAGTAACTGCCATCCTTCCTATAATTACATTGCACTCCCACAACATGTGTTTGAGTGTTTGCTAGCCCTTCCTGGCATAATTTGCACGTGTCGTCCTGATGCTTATCCGGGAAGATGCGTTTCAGATGGAACGGGTTAGGGAAGGTGTTCGTCTGGAGCTGTCTAGCACATCTTTTTTTTTTTTTTTTTTTTGTGCGTATGTGCCATGTTTGAGGCTCATCATCATCATCATTGCCGTGTAATTCTCCTTTGTCCTGTCGACGCTGTTATCACGAGAATGAAGGCGAATAGTTGAATGCCAAGACACCGTCATGTTCTCAAAAACTGTGTGATGCACACAACATGTCATCCTCGTCCGCTACAGTATTCCCTGTTCTCTGGCCTCCGAAATACATGCGGAGACGCTACTATTCTGAAAGTCCGTGCGGTGCTCAAAAGCTTACACTGTTGGCCCACCGCTTTATTGCGTCAGCGAGCCCGGTACATTGCTGAGGTGATATGGGTTCGAATCCCAGTGGTGGCTTTTGGGGACGAAGTTTTCTCTTAGCCCAAAAGCGATGGTGAATTTTGTGATGACGAGGCGGCCTAACGAGGACACAACAACGTGGATGACGGCAACGGTTGTTGTCAGCATAACGGAAAAGACGTCCGGATGAACACTAGATTCAGCTTCGAGGTACTCGGCTTGTGTTGTGCATCGGTTGATTTGGAAAGGTTGAGGTAGATAGTATCTCAATAGTATCTTTGTTGGTCGAGGCATGTTTGCAGTCCGAGCGCAGGAGCAGCGATGGGGAGTGCTGGGCGGCGTCTGGGTAGATATAGCCCTCTGCTGCCTTCCTCCTCTCCTACTGTCCAATCACTGCACCAATGAGTGCGTAGCTTCAAGCCAGGTGCGCGCCAGCTGCGCGGTATAGCTGCGCCTCAAGCACCTGAAGGGGGCGGAGCTTCGGACTTTGTTGCGGGTGATGTGGCCCTCGTGTCCAGAGGACCCTGGATTAGTTTCTGCATTCCACCTAATTACATAATTAGTTGTAAATAATTAATTTACTTCTGAAATATTATAATTAGGTGAAATGTGTCAATGAGAAAATCGTAGAGCCACATAAAAACTCCCGATACAGCTTTCTGTTGCTCAATGCATGCTACATAAAAGTGTTTTTCTGAACGTGAAAGATGCCCGCGAATACACGCAAAGTGCCTCGAGCGGCCAGACGCGCGGCAATAATGCGTGTATTCGCGCATTAGGCTTTTAATGAATGAGGTTGTTGGTGAATTATTCGGGAAGAAAATCTTGCGGGTTGCAGACAAGTACCAACGAAGAAGGAAGTGGACATGCTCGGCGCTAACATACCATAGTTTATTTACAAAAGACTTGCACCATAATAAAAGAATACCATCAATATATAGTACTCCAGAGGGTCTCAAGTTATTTTGTTGCACCAGAGAATAACGCTTGTGGCGCGATTATCAAAAACGGATGAGAGTCCACTGCTTCTTTGGTTAATGAACGTATTGTACGTGCCGAATATCTCGTACGGGGAAGATTTTTCGTGCTCTATAAGTAAACACAACGATGCAGTGCGTGGACGCTCAAGATTACGGCAACAGCACGAGGGCCTTAATGCCTTGTAGAAGTACGTGTACAAATGGCGGTCGTCGACGCGAGGGCTCCCAATGGCGTTCGAAATGACGCCTCCGTGTTACTGCGCTGTTTCTCATGGTTTACCCGGTGGCGAAAAGGGGCAAAGTAAAAACGGACGAATAAGTCTAGGCGGTCGGGAAGGACATAACATCACCGCGATGGCATTCCGGACTAGACAGCCCCGCCATTACGGTATAGGGGAGCAATTTAACGCTCCGCCGCGTCTCTCGGCTCATCTTCTTGCGATGCTCCGCTGTCTCCGAGATCTCCATTCTGCTCGACAGATCCACCCTGCGCTGCCCTTGGCTTTCCCCTCTCTTCGTGCACGCCTGCTGTCCATGGGTGCAACCCCGGCCTTGGGCGCTGAGATGTTCCCGGGTTCCACTCGGTCTCTTTCGCGACCCCGCCCCGTTCTGCGCGCTGCTTCCGCGTCTCCTGTGCCTTCCGGAACTACTTGATTCCTCGCCTCTCGCGTCCGGTCAAGCGTTAGGCTGGCTTTCATTCCTGTGTTGTTTTCTGGGTTTCCGCGCATCGCAAGTGGCTTCGGCTTGTTTTTTTGTTCTCGTGCGTCTGTTGTTCACATGATTGTTGCTTCGTTCTAAGGCTATGCGCTGTGTATAAATAGGCGACATTTGTATGGATGATATTGTCTACCCGAGATGTCTCAAGGTCGCCGCGAGACTGCTTAGCGACGGTGGTAGGTGCAGAGGTATAGTCATAAGAGTTTCTTGCAAGAAATTACAAGAGCGAACTCCGGTGCTAGTGTGTCTACGTGAGCTGCATGTGTGGAGTTTATAGCCAGCAGGGAAATGATGGTCGTTGCATCCACAGGGTGAAGTCGTTTGCGTAATAAACGTTATTGTTAGTGCAGCGCACTGGTAGCACGCAGACATGAAGGAAAGAAAAAAAAAAGAAAGATTAGAAGGGAGCGCCGCCTAGTGGCCACAAGTCAACTTTCTATAACACCGCTCCTTCATCCTTTCCCGTTGGCCTTTCAGCGCGTTTCCCCTTTTCCCGCATTTCTACCATTCATACATTGGCACGCCCCGATCTGTTCCTTGCAAGAACGCCGTCCAGATGGCGCTCGTCTCCTCGGCAGCGCATGGCAGCGGCGCGCGGAGGCGAAGGTGGAGAAAAAAGAAAGCTGCAGTTCCAGGGAAGCCTAACAAGCAGTCAGGGATCTTTCAATGCTATCGCGCGTTACACTCTTAAAGGCGAAGCCTAAGCATCCTCCAGTTTTTTTTTCCATTTTTCAAATTCAACTAATGTTTATTGCATGTAATAGAAATATTACATAGCTTGTCCGTATACAGGAGGAGGTCTCAAGGTTTGTTCACCTTGGCGGGACTTCCCGTGCAAGTAGAATGAGTAAAAAAAATACAGTTTCCTTATTTGATAATTTTTTTTTCTGCATTTGAATGAACTAAACGACTAATTTTCTCTACTGTTTCTATGGCTGTTGTCTTATTTCGTCGTATGATTGTAACTAACAAAACTCGAGCCATGGTTTACTAATATTCCTCTCACTCATGCGCTGCTAACGTGGTGTGACCCGCTGCAATAGTGCACTCTAATTCTGCAACGAATGAACAGTTGGTGTATGAAGAGAAAGGCACAGACATCAGGGATCGACCACGCGAGGACTTGTATCTCCATGGACGAGGCAGTGATGTGTTTTCGTTTCGTATCCCTTAAAGGAGTACTCGGACTTCTCTTTTTTTTTCTTTTGCAGTTACACATACTCGAGCGCAAGACAAGGATAATTGTAGATCGCTGTGAGATGCCGGCGTCCTGCAGCGGACATACAAAAATAAAAAAGAAAAGGAACGCGCGTATAACAGCACTTCCCGAACATGAAGGTTAGGAAATTCTTACAGCTTCGATTTGATGCTATAAAGTAGGTATAGAAATGTCGGACCTCGTATCCCTATAAGATCGTGCAATACCGGGCCGACCCGTGGTGGAGGCGAAACAGTCTTCAAGCACTCCGCCAACTAGCAAAAGTAAGTTTGATATCTTGGCTGCAAATACAACACGTATTAGATAGTGTACGATCTGAAGAAGGCCTGAAGATAGGCCGCGCGTTGTAGGTCTGAAGAATAACAGCGTGCCTACCAAGAACGACGTCGTGAAAAGAAAAGAGAATGGGCGCGGCGGCGGCGGAAGGAGACCACCGATGATGAGCGCGCCGTGGACGCCAAGCGTAAGCGTGCGGCTCGCCAGGACCGCGAGGCAGAATAAAATGCGTACCGTCCATGTGTCCCCGATCCCGCAAACTTGGAACGTTTCGCCGGAGCAACGGTCAATCACCACATACACAGCTTCGCTGGTCATCCACGTTCACAGAGTGGAATGGCACGAAATTTTTTTTTCGTTTTTTTTTTTTCTGGCTGTACTCGCTTGTGGCAGGGGTAGCAGCCGCAGAACCAGAGCGACATCATGACAACATGGCTGAGTATCATGAAATCATGACACGCCCATAACTTCGTTACGAAAACCGGAACAGGTTCGCAAAAAGAAGCATAGTAAATTATTTAGGCAATGTGACGCTTGACGCCATTTTTTGTAAGGTATAGAGGCCTTGTACCTTAATAAACAAAACAAAAGAAAAGAAATGACAAGTCTAAAATGTCATGACATTTCTCGTTCAACTCACGACGGTTAACCTCACCGCTCGTTTCTCCGGGCGTCCATGCAGCAATTACAAAAAGCACGAAGCCAGCAAGGATTCTGGCCATCTGTCCGTTCACCCCTGAATTCATTCACTCTCTGTCATTTTTCTCTTTCTTTCTAGACTCTCTCGCAAGACTGCTTTTTCAGCCCGGTTGGGCAGGCCTAGGGCTCGGTCGGTCCACTCCTTAATCGAGTTGACGCTTCCCAATTGGCCCTTGCTTCCGCTTCTCCGGACCCCGGAAGCGAAGACCCGTGTCTCCGTCGAGGGGGGCGCTGCTTTCCTGCAATCCCGTTATTGCATTCGCCGCCACCGAGTTGCCCGAGTGCGGACCGCCGCTCCACTATGCGTTTCCACCCTTCTCACGATTCCGTCTCATCGGCGTGGCGGTGGAGTCCCTGTTGCTTCGCCAGAAATACGAGCAAGAGACTCCGCCACAGACAGAGATGTTTAACGATAAGAAAGGCAGGGAGGTCGGTCGGAGAAGCTTGTCTCTCTAGCCTGATACTTCACAGATGGAGTAAATGAAGAAGGGTGTAAGATTGGGCTTGGTAAAACCAATGGGGGTAAATGGTTGCGTAGAGACACAGTAAGGAAGAAGGAAAGAAAATAAGGTGACAATGCGACACTACAGTGAATGCTAGGAATCAGTCCAATGTACGGTGCACACACCGTGTTACAGTTCATACAGATGCACCAACACGCGCTGTCCTCACCTTATTGCCAAGCGTGACAAATACCAAGTTATGCGGCGTCTGTATATATTCTACACGTGATCACATTATGCGTATCTACTCGGTACCACGAAGAGGTACACGAGCATTTCCCATTTCACGCCACAGGATTTTCTATTACTGCCTGTTATGCATTAAACGTGGTACGTTTCCATATGCTACTTTGTATATTTTGTATACTGTTTGTGTACGGTGCTTCAACCTGCTGTAGGTTCGCAGTATTTTTAAATAAACAAGAAAGTATATGATTCGTTTCTCTGTACCAACTGTTACTCTCTGGTTGATGTGGCTGTTTGAGCATATGGTCAATTGTAGAGCAGATGTACACATCGACAGTAGAGACGAGACGACAGACGAGCGCTAACGCCGAAAATAAAGCTTTTTGTTGGAAGTTAGCGCTTCTCTTTCGTCTCGTCTTTGCTGTCGTTGTGTATATAGCTGTGATAACATCTGCCTTCACAGTTTGATACAAAATTCCTAAATAAGATGTTTCATTTCAGGTTTTGTGTATTTATAACTTTTTTTATTTATTCCTTGTTGGACATCTCTTTAAGTTCACCTCGACATTGGAACAAGGTTTGACTAAACAAAGAGCATGCGGAATGTCTTGATGCCGTGGTTGACTTGACATTGAAAAGCCACAAAGAAAACCCAAACGGACTTTTCAGAAACAAAGCACAGTTGATGAAAAAATTCGTCCTGGTCCGACGGTTGAAACCGCGACCAACGTCTTTCCAGGGGGACGTATTCTGTGACGATCACTTTCGGCGATACTATCACCGTCGCGTGACGTAGGGCTCAACGAGCCAATCACCTCATCCGGTTTTTCTCAAACAACCAATAAGCGCGCGCCTGACAGCCGAGGCGATAGTATCGCCGAAAGTGATCGTCGTAGAATACGGCCTCAGTGCGGTCGCTCTACCATCAGCGCTAATATGGAGACAATCTGATTGCCGGGCGAGGGCTAATTATTCGACAGCTCGAAGCACAGAGACACTGAGTTCCCCTGTGCTACGGTAGAGCGACCGCCCCGGAAAGGCGTTAGGTCCCGGGTTCGATCACCCCAAACCAGGACAATTCTTTCTTCAACTAACTTTCTGGGAAACCCGTATGGGTTTCCTTTTTAGCTTCGTTCTACAAGACGGGTAGATATGCCAGTTTTTTTTTTCTTTTTTCTTTTTGTGAACTCCCCTACACCTTGCGGGATTGCAGAACTATGATTTGCCATATGTTTCTACATAGAAGTTACGGAGGCGCACGCCAATGGGGTAAACGGGTGGGGCCTAGTGAAGGGAGCGCTCCGTAAACTGAACTTCTTTGCAGCCAAGGGTTAGTATGCATCGCGGAATGCAAAATGCGCGGTCGCTACGAATACGACGTCATAATACGAATTCGGCATACGGGGGACCATCACAATGCGCCTCTCAAATCAATACCGTGTGCGGAAGCATTAAACTTCTTTTTTTTTTTTTTCGTGGTTCCGTTTTCCGTGAGCTTTCTCTTCCGACCGTGCATTCGGGACCGGTGGAAGAGCAATGTTTAGAATCGGATAGAAAACAAAGAAAACTGCAAGGGATCTTATAAAAACGTGTTTTTGTGCCGACGCCATTATTCATGTTTCCTGTCTGCGGACGAGGTGCTTGCGACTCAGGCTAGCCCCTTGTACTCAGTGGAGTTCGGGGCAGTATGCAGTTCGCGACCATTTGCCTCGTCTTGAGGATGCTTGAGGATGCTGTCCTCGACTGTACGCGATGAATGTGCTTCGTTCCACAGCGCCCGCAATAAAAACCGCGACACCACAGAAATTAATAACGCGTTAGCAACAATTAGGAATACTAAGAACGAGAATTTAACAGTAAGTTGGCTAAAGAAGAATCGGAGTGCCACTAGTGACTTCAGAAGTCGATTTTAATGTGAATACTCGTGGCGCCAGATCAAACCTGAATCGATCAGATGGCAATTTTACCAAGCTTAAACGCAATAGTGTAAGATTCAAACCTTGATGTCACTGCGTTGAGTAGTTTTCGAATAAATCTTGCATAACATCCGAATGAGGTGCGATAATTTTGGATAACATTAGGATTAGTCTGACTGGGTCATAATTCTAGTCCACCAACTCGCAGTATTAAGTTCTAAGCTTATTTTGCTTTACAACATCGGACACATGTTAAAATTTTACATGAGTGGTAAGGATAGCAGGAAAATGCTGCGATACGGCAGCTTGACTGGCCACGCGATCCCTTGAAAGCACAAAAGTAGCGGCAAGCAACGGTGCAGGAGTTTACACGAAACATCTTTAATGAAAATGCAATATAAATATCTAAAATCCACAAAGTTCTACAAGCATTCACAATATAAACGTCTACAAAATTTTAGAAAGCTGCAGATAGTCACGCTTTCTCATAGTAATTGAATCTATCCCCACGTAAGCGCTGATTCACCGAACCTTACTTGAGGGCAGTGATTGTTAGAAGACAAAAAAAAAAGAGAGTGGTAATATTCTCCTGGTCGCACTGCAACAGCATGCCGAAGCGATGGCTGACACCTGAACACCGGCCAGCAAGAGCCGTAGCAGGGGGATAGAGTAAAATGCGGGAAGAGTAAAAGTGTAGACAGAATGCATATTTGTAAGCAAACATGTATAATTCAGGTAGAAAGTGCAGACGGCTTACCTTCACATTGTGCTTCGCTGATCGCTGCTTCGAACAATAATATTTGGTAAATAGGCCTTGTAAACTTTGCCACGTCTATCAACCTTGCTTGACAAGGTAACTCGCACCACCAATGGAGTTCGTGAACATTATGTTTTCGAGTAGGTTAATCCCGATTAGAACTATACCCATCACATTTCGATTAATTTTTTTGCCAGCGCAGGATGTTTTGGCAGCGTCATCGCATCTTCGTCACGCCACAGTGCGCAGCTTGTCTATGAACACAGAAAGAATTACGGGGAGTATAAAAGCAAGGCGAACTGTTCACTATAGGTGACTCGTAAAAGAGCGAGGGATTCTGGGAGGCGCCGTCTGGTAGCTGTTTCCGGTTCGAGTCAGCGCAGCCACCGCCGCCGCTTCGCCGTTGAAGCATCCCCCGGAAGGCAAGGCTAGTTTCGGTTTCAAGGAACATGCTCGCTCATAGCGGTTGCCGGACATCCTAAATTATTTGTTTATTTTTCTTTTTGTGAATTTTAAATCGGACGAAGCGCGGGAAGTGGTCGCCTTCGTGCGTCCGTCGAGCTTTCCTCCGCTCACCCTTGCCACTCGCTCAGCGATATCAGAAGTCGGATCGCGCTTGGTCGTCTGCTTCGGTTGTCGTCCCAAGCATGAACATGGGAAAGATAAGACAGAGAGGCTTGACGAGGCGTGCAACGAACGCAGGGCGCGGGAAACCAGGTTAACCTAGGTTAACCAAGCATCAGACGAAGGTGGCTACATCGGGGCATCACATGTGTTGCCCGGCTCTGTGGTGTTCGACACCGGGAATTCCAGTTCTGCCAAGTTTTTTAGGTTTCGTAGTGACAGCAGGTGAGCACAAGTATTTCACTTAATTTTCCGAGCAGCTATTTATTTTGCGTGAGTAAACCAGGTTCTGTACAAGCCTGAGTATACTGACATAGGAGCAGTGTCGCTCGACCCATTCGTCATGACGGCAGCCCATCTGCTGTCGGTGAAATACTTGTGATGAAGAGCTTGAGTGCGTGTTTGTTGGGTTGTACATTTTGTTCACTCTTTATTATACATGCAGATGCATGTAGCCATCTTAAAATTATGTGGGTCTTTTCATACTGTCAATGAAATACATGTATTGTACTATATCTTCTTTCTGTAAGCCACAAAATGTGTACGCCGTCAAAACATAGGTGATATTTAAGTTCCGTGTGACCAGCCCGTGATGGTTAGCAATTTGCACATTGGTTTAGCTCTTCTGGAATCTATGTTCCCTCATTATGTACAAATTTCAGTTGTGAATGAAAATTGCTTCTGCAGACTGACCCTTTCGAACTTCGTGGAGGTCAGTCTTTTTCCAGTACGGAATGTGTGAATAAAAACAAAAACGTTCAACTTTTATTTGTCTTGAGTTTTGGCTGGCCAAGAAATCGGCTAGATGTAGTTGATCCACTTGACAACATATGCACAAAATTAACGATTGATGGTGCCAGGAAGTTATTTGCTTTCGGAAGTTATTGTGTCCCAAGGGAGGTATAGGGAGTTTCCGGCCCCTGGTTGAAGCCCATTGATGCGCTTGCAATCCGGCTTTGTCACACACGAAGATCACCCGGCTGCAGGCGCCTAGAAAAGCCATTGTCGGCTGTTCAGCCATTGGCTGCTCAAATTAAAGTGTTAAAGGAAAACGCGTGTAACTACTGCCTTGCAGCGTCCCTTACTGATTCAACTGTGCACAAGCATCAGAGGCATGGCTGCCACTTCAAAAACTGTAACAAGGCAGAGACCATCAGGAAACAAGAAAAAGAATGTATACAGTTACACTTACCAGGAGGCGATGAGCTGTGTAAGGGCCGACACGGAATGATTCCCCAAGATATTTCTTTCCCTAACATTGACTCAAACAACCAGAACTATTTCAGTACTCGCATGCACATATAGCGGTATTATGAGATATGGCTTTAAGGCGTAAAATTAAACGGGACACCGCGAGATAACCCGCCGTGGTTGCTTAGTGGCTATGGTGTTGGGCTGCTAAGCACGAGGTCGCGGGATCGAATCCCGGCCACGGCGGCCGCATTTCGATGGGGGCGAAATGCGAAAACAGCCATGCGCTTAGATTTTAGGTGCACGTTAAACAACCCCAGGTGGTCAAAATTATTCCGGAGCCCCCCACTACGCGTGCCTGATAAATCGTAGTTTTGGTACGTAAAACCCCATAATTTATATTTATTTCAACAGCGAGATGCATAATACTCGTAACCAATTAGCCAACATTAGTTCCTTGAAAGCTGATAGAGGTAATTCGCAGCCGTAATATGTTGGCGATACGGCCGTTCCCCCATCTAGTTGACAAAAAAAGCGAAAACTTCTAACTACGTACCACTTCAAACGAATCTCGACTTTCGACCGAGAAATGCCGTTGACAGCGCGCAAAGTTTTCAACCATTTTCAGCACTTCATTTTATAATTACGCTAGCTGCGCCGTTACCGACGATATCGGTTGCAGCGATGATCACAGAGCAGCAGTTACCAGACCATTGTAGCCATCGCCTCGGCACCCGATTTTCTAAAGTAATGCTTCTATATGCTTGATAAATTATCGGATAAAGACAACTTTTTCATCTGTCTTACTGACCCGCAGGCAGAGCAGTTAGTGACGATGCGTCCAAGCAGCGGCAAATGTCGTAGAGCTAAACCTTGACAGAAACAAAAAAGGCTGCTGAAACGCAAACCAAAGTTCGTTTATGAATAAAAGCATTTCCTTACCTTTCTCGGCTTGCCATCGTCGCGCACAGAGTGAACTGAAACCTAGAAATCAGCTGCATGAATGATATGACATTGCTGGTCGACAAAGCGGACGGAAAGCTTCGCACGCCTGGCAGTTGAAACCACACAGAAAAACGTGCGCCGGGCGTGGCTGCCGATGCCGCCGCGTCGTCCGTCGAACCGGAAGCTGTCAGCATATGGCGCGCCCCACAATTTCTTGCGATTGCTCGTTTTACCGGTCACCTATATTTACAATTATGAACAGTTGCACGCTCGCGTTGCTGTCAAATCAATCATAGAGAGAGAGAGAGAGAGTGTGAAAAGGCGCCTTGAAATTGTGTATAGCATGTGGCTATTTGAATTGAGGCCCCAATCGAACGACAACTTGTCCTATTCGATATTAAAATTTTGGTGTAATCACACACCCTTAGTAAAGAGAAAGAAACGGCGTAAAGTGCGAGGGCGTAATTTTAAAAAAGATGCCGAACCAGCCGTCTTTTCAAGAGCGAATACGACGCATGCCGACAGGGCACCTCGGCATCAGCGCGCGCGCGTATTTCTGACTGTCAAAAAATTTAAAAAAAAGTAAGTAAGCAAGACATAAGACCGAAATCGATTTCAGCGAGAGCTTGTCGTTGCCGCTGGTGGCGATAAAAGGAAGAGCAGGCCACGACGAATGCGATAACAGCCGAAGTCTGGTTTGCTCGCATATCTGCGCGATGAAAATTCGAAGATGCGGTGTTTGAGTGGCGGTGTGTGGGAGGGATAGAGAGAGAGAGAGAGCGCGCGAAAGTAAGCGGCGCGTTCGTACATGAATGACGTGTCTTCATTTTCGAAATCACGAGTTGGCACTTATGCACGGAAGAATGAAATTCTCAAAAAGAAGAAGCAGACGAAAATGACAGACGAAGGAGCAGGCGAAAATGAACGAGGAACGAACGAAACTGACAGATTAAGCTGAATGGGGAACAGACGAAAGGGACAAAATTGGCATTTTGAAAAACTTTAATAAGTTGAAGTTTGGAGAAAGGCAAAAAAGAAAGGAAGTAGAGATGTTCAAGATGGCGCAGCACTGGGCTGTTGTTCGTATACTCGCATGGTTACAAGTTGACATACTTGGTTTTGCGCCGTTATGTTTCAGTACGGAAGGAATTTGCTTGTTTTGAATGCTAGCTCTCTGAAAATTTTTTATGTCTTATTTTTCAAGGAGAAGCGATGAGTAGTTGTTCATCGAAAGGCCTAGCTGCTTCATAACTTTTCCTTAAGGGAGCAACCGGTGAAGGCCTGACGAGCACGAATGGTGTGGGAGTTTAGCGATGTAGAAAACAGGTCGTTGATAAGGCGTACAAATCATAAAGATGGCAAATTTTTACAAGATAAGCGAGGGGAAGCAGGAATGAAAGAAAAAGGTTGCCACCGACTTGACAGCGGCGTGAAGGTACACGAAGGAAACCCATCTGACATGTGTTTTCTTCGTTCCTTCGTACTTCTGTGAGGCGGCTGACAATTTTCTCTTTCATGAAACTTTTGCCACGTCGGGTATTTTTGCTGAACTAATTTTCCGGGAGCAATGATTAAAGGATACAGAATGAGCAAAAAAAAATGCAGCCAGTTGTCGTGTTTGAGACAATCGCATATGAAAGAAGCACGGTCGGAATGGGCCGTGCTCATTTCATCTGCGTTTGTCTTGAGAGTGGCACGGCTGCTAGCTGTAATCAGCCGCCCCCACCAGGAGCAGCTGAGAAAGGAATAAATAAAAGGCTTTTCGATTACGAGAGGAGGGGGGCATTGATCGAATTACCCACAGAGGTCACCCAACACTAACGCCGTCCAAATTGCGAGCTGGGCGTATGCTACGTAAACTTTTTATTTATTCTCTTTAGCGCGCCAAAGGGACGAACCTCGTGCAATTTGTAAGGCGGGCAACACTGAGAACCCCGTAGGTTTGAAGCGCATGGGGAACACAAAGGCAAACGAAGGGTGAGACACAACACAACACAGTCACGGTGTCCTTCTTTCAAACACAGGGGGGAGGGGGGGGGGGGGCGTTTTCTTTCGGTCCACGTTGCACGTTCTATGTACTCGTTTCCTTTAGCTTTCTTTAATAGTTCGCGATAAGCTACAGCTGCGTTGACGATATCGGCTTTGTCTCTCCAAAAATATATGGATTTCTGGGAAGAATTTGTGATGTTGCAAAAGTATATTGATGAGAGAAGAACAAGAGAAAGAATAACTTTATTCTATGATGGCTCTAATCGGAGTCGTCCCTGATGTTGGAGGTGGCGCTTCTCAGTGCTGAACCGCTGACAGGTATCATCGTATCCTGGACGTAGCAGAGAGAGAGAGAGAGAGAAGAGAAAGAGATAGAGGGAGAGAGAGGCGCTCTTTAAAGAATTTTGTCGGGAGTTTTGTCAGGGTTTTGTCGGGAGGCACGTCCTGACTTGCTACTCCAGACCAAAACAATGATAAATGAAATGATATGAACGTGACACATGACACGTGCACAGCATTCACAAAATACACGACGACGTAACAAAATGTATTACCCTAAAGCTAGTTCCTCGCAGAAAGGTCTAAAGCTCCTCCATGCAGCGCACACGCACAGATGTCACTATATAGTCCGATGTCGAAGCACACATCATAGCTGAAGGCGTGATTCTTGAAGTATATTCGGTGCGGGCGTTAGGGTGGTTCATTGGATTGTCAAAAGGCGGTCTATGACCGAGATACAGAAGAAACGCCGCTGACAACTGGGATTCACTGCTGAACTGCAGCGCGCACTAATGACGTAGGATACAAGAAGAGTTAACAAAGAAACGCTGAACTAGCGCCAACGGAGCCTGCTGATCTTTGTACGTTTACGTACAGTGAAGTTCAACAGTGAACCATTGCCAACTCGCTCAGCATTAACCCTTTAACTGGCAGCTCAACAATATTGTTGACCTAACAAAAGTATCTGCAAAAACTAGACAAATCCAAATATTAGTCGTGCCTTTCAATACCTTTATTTATGTACCTGCTCAACAGTGGTATTCAATAAAATGTCGAGCGTGAGCCGCAGCAGATGTATTGGTCACAAAACCTGAAGGCTTCGTCGTTAGTTTCTTAGCGCACGTGGGGGTCATGTTCTCGCCAATGCATTTTTTTCTCTTTTTTAAGCCAGCTCTTATTTCTTAATTTCCCAAAGGTAAATCTCAAGAACACACATTAACCTTGCCAAAGCAAGTGCCAGGGACCTGTTTTGGGCCATACATTTACTTGTCACCACCTGGTCAACAATAATTTTGACCTACTGTATCTCGCTTAGTTTTTAGAGAAACCGTTTAATATTTCAATTGGTATGTATTTGAGCAAAGTAAAGAAGAATTAAAGCAATAAACCCAGTCTAGGTAAAGTCTTTCTTATCTTGCCAGTTAAAGGGTTAAGTTTTATGGACAATTAGGATTGTCGGAAGACCTCTAAGTTGTATTCAGTAGGCGAACAGAAAACCCTCTGCATCCGCCTCGGAAGCGAAACTAGTCTACGCCAATGGCAGCCACAGTACCCGCCGACTTACGCCAGAAGAAAAATGTAAGGTTCAAGAACTGCGAGAGTTTAGGGATGCATTGGGAGAGAGAAAGGGTTTATAGAAAGGCGGGAAGTTAACCGGGAGTAGTTTTGGCTGCCAACCCTGCACGGGGGAAGGAAGGTGAGAGCGGGTAAAAAGAAGAAGAGAGGCGCAGAAATTAATAAGAGTGAGTGCAATATTTTGCGGAAGCAGGCCGCATCCTCAGAGTGGTTTCTATACTCTGGTAACAACGCTAATGCAGCATTCAGCACAACGCCGCACGTGGTGAGGTCCTCGTCGCTTATTACTTTGCCATTCTTCCTTAATGTTTTACGCAATAACTATAAACGAATATGAAGCTAGGTTACCTTGGCGTGCGTCCTGAATTTTAGTTGTTACCCATGACACCGTGAAAGGTCACCAACTATCCCAATTCATCAACGTTCGACTATGTAAGCCCGTAGACATTACACCTTGAGAAGGCTAGATTCAGCATTCCGCACGGAGTTATTTCAGCCTAAATATTTCTCTTCTGACAGTGGACGAATATTCAGTCTATCAAGTCTATCTATTTATCTTCCCATGTTTTTTTATTATATGCGTCATGCCTGGGGATGGAAATTACCGATTGCGAAGGCATTGATTCAATGAGCATAATTATTTGACCCGCATGAACGCTGAACCTTTTACTTGCTTGCTTGCTTGCTTGCTTGCTTTCCTCCGACAGTTGCTCATACACGCTATGGGGATTGGCCAAGAATAGTGTGATTTAAGAAAAAGGTTATACGAATCTAAAAAGAAACACTATTGAGAAATTTTGAATAGCTAAAAGAATAAAGTCAGATAAAATTTCAGAATTTAGCAAGGAACGCGTCCTGATTCAATTACATACCTCACAACAGCTGCACCAACATCCCCATGCTAATGTGCCAGAGAAGAGTCTCCCAATGAAAGAATATCCGGAATCTTTTATTTTCACAAACTCTTCTTTTACGAATATAAGACCACGCCCCACTTACAGTATTTTCCATCCCGAACAAGCTTCTCTTGGAGTATTCAGCAAAGCTACGAAGGGTTGCTGAACTGTACACGTGCAGATGAGCATTTGCTGCATTAATGACTCTGCGCTGAAGCGAACACACAAATAGATTGAAATATGGAGAGTGACAGATGCAGACAAAGAGCTTTAAAGCGCGGATGGAGGAATAATTCAGTCGTTCGATTTGAAACCAGGGCATGGCGATGCAAGCGAGACAAATTAAATGAACAACGAGATGCTACGCTATATTGTCGGACACGTTCCAGGCGTGAACCGCTCGAAGCGTTCAATAATTGAATTAAATTTAGCCACTGAGCGCGTCTCTGTTGCCTCCCTAGCATAATGAGGCGCCGGTATGAAACCACGGGAGTGTGCGACTGCGTGTGAATCCGAGGATGGAGTGATTAGGAAAAGGAAGGAAGAGAGGGGTGGGGGGGGGGGGGGGGAGTGGAAATGGGGGTACCATGCGACTGCCGCATTTACTTGAATGTAGTCCGCGATTGAAGTGGTGCCGTGGAGTAGAGGTAGAACACCCGACCTCAAATCTGAAGGTCGTAAGTTCGAATCCTGCTCCATTCCACCACATTTTCAGGCATGGAGTGGTGCCTGACACCGGCAAAGGAAAAAAAAATACATATTGCCGAGAGCTAGTGGGGCTATACTATTTCAGGTGCAACCAAACTAGGCAGGCCCACTAAGCTTCATCAAAGTCACTCCCTCACCAGAACAGGAATTGGCCTCCCTGGTGCAGTATTCGGCCACTACCTCCCTCATGACATCGACAATTAACCCATGGCCCTCAGTTCCCAGTGGCTGCGGAGCACCTGACCAAGGCGGCGGTCAGACCTGCTACGCGGCAGAGGGTGCTAAGAATCTCTGGGTCAAGGCAGGCCGCCAATGGAAACTGAACCTGGCAACGTTCAACACGCGCACCCTCTCGAGTGAGGCTAGCTTAGCAGGACTATTTGAAGAATTATCAGGCATTTCCTGGGATATTATTGGCCTTAGTGAGGTTAGAAGAACTGGTGAGGCTTACACAGTACTGACTAACGGCCACGTCCTCTGCTACAGAGGTCTTCCAGATAAGAAAGAATCCGGGGTAGGATTTCTAGTGCATAACAACGTAGCGGCAACATTGATGAATTCTACAGCATTAATGAAAGGGTAGCAGTCGTCGTAATAAAGCTGAATAGGAGGTACAAAATGAAGGTAGTACAAGCCTATGCCCCAACCTCTAGTCACGATGATGAAGAAATAGAACAGTTTTATGAAGATGTTGAACTAGCAATGAGAAAGGTGCAAACTCAGTATACTTTAGTCATGGGCGACTTCAATGCAAAAGTGGGGAAAAAGCAGGTTGGTGAGCAAGCCATTGGCAACTACGGCATCGATTCTAGGAATGCAAGAGGAGAGATGTTAGTAGAATTCGCGGAAAGGAATAGGCTCCGAATAATGAATACCTTCTTCAGGAAGCGCAGCAACAGGAAGTGGACCTGGAAAAGCCCTAATGGAGAAACAAGGAATGAAATAGATTTCACACTCTCTGCCGATCCAAGCATAGTGCAGGATGTAGAAGTGTTAGGTAAGGTTAAGTGCAGTGACCATAGGTTAGTGAGGTCTAGGACTCTCTTAATTTAAAGAGAGAAAAGAGAGTGAAATTAGTCAAGAGGAAACAGGCCAACCTAGAGCCAGTAAGGGTAAAAGCAGACCAATTCAGGCTGGTGCTCGCAAACAAATATGCAGCTTTAGAACAGGAAGATGAAGATAACATAGAGCTAATGAATGAAACCGTAATTAGGCTGATCTCAGAAGCAGCAATTGAAGTGGGAGGTAAGGCACCAAAGCAACCTGTAGGGAAGCTCTCCCAAGAAACAAAGGACCTAATAAAGAAACGACAAAACATGAAAGTGTCCAACTCAAGAGATCAGATAGAATTCGCCGAACTGTCAAAACTGATCAACAAGAAGAAAGTAAGGGATATTCGAAATTATAACGTGGGAAAAATTGAGGAAGCCGTAAAATATGGACGCAGCATGCAATCAGTAAGAAGAAAACTAGGCATAGGACAAGGCAAGATGTTTGCATTGAAAGATAAGCATGGTAATATCATCAGCAATTTCGATGACATAGTAAGAGCAGCAGAAGAATTCTATACTCACCTGTACAGTAGCCAAAACAGCCAAGCTTCTTCCATTCGAAATAGTGATGAACCGGATACAGAAGCTCCTTCTATAACTAGCGATGAAGTTAGAAGGGCCTTGAAAGACATGACCAGGGGAAAAGCACCTGGAGAAGATGGAATAACAGTAGATTTAATCAAAGATGGAGGAGATATCATGCTTGAAAAGCTTGCGACCCTTTATACGCAATGCCTCACAACTTCAAGTGTACCAGAGAGCTGGAAGAACGCCAACATTATACTTATCCATAAGAAGGGAGACGTTAAAGAATTGAAGAATTACAGACCCATTAGCTTGCTTTCAGTATTGTATAAAATATTCACCAAGATAATTTCCAATAGAATCAGGACAACACTTGACTTCAGTCAACCAAGAGAACAGGCTGGCTTCAGGAAGGGATATTCTACGATGGACCATATCCATGCCATCAATCAGGTAATCGAGAAATCAGCGGAGTACAATCAACCTCTCTATATGGCTTTCATAGATTATGAAAAGGCATTCGATTCAGTAGAGATATCAGCAGTCATAGAGGCATTGCGTAATCAAGGAGTGGAGGAGGCATACGTGAATATCTTGGCGAATATCTACAAGGACTCCACAGCTACCTTGGTTCTCCACAAGAAAAGTAGAAAGATACCTATCAAGAAAGGGGTCAGGCAAGGAGACAAAATCTCTCCAATGCTATTCACTGCATGCTTAGAAGAAGTATTCAAGCTCTTAGACTGGGAAGGATTAGGAGTGAGGATCGATGGCGAATATCTCAGTAACCTTCGGTTTGCAGATGACATTGTCCTATTGAGCAACAATGGAGAGGAATTACAACAAATGATTGAGGACCTTCATCGAGAAAGTGCAAGAATTGGGTTGAAGATGAATATGCAGAAGACAAAGATAATGTTCAATAGCCTGGCAAGGAAACAAGAATTCAGGATCGCCAGTCAGCCTCTAGAATCTGTAAAGGAATATGTTTATCTAGGTCAATTACTCACAGGGGACCCTGATCATGAGAAAGAAATTTACAGAAGAATAAAATTAGGTTGGAGTGCATACGGCAGGCATTGCCAAATCCTGACTGGGAGCTCACCACTGTCGTTGAAAAGAAAAGTGTACAATCATTGCATTCTACCGGTTGCTAACATACGGGGCAAAAACTTGGAGGTTAACAAGAAGCTCGAGAACAAGTTAAGGACCGCACAAAGAGCAATGGAACGAAAAATCTTAGGAGTAACGTTAAGAGACAGGAAGAGAGCGGTGTGGATCAGAGAACAAATGGGGGTAGACGATATTCTATTTGACATTAAGCGGAAGAAATGGAGCTGGGCAGGCCATGTAATGCGTAGGATGGATAACCGGTGGACCATTAGGGTTACAGAATGGATACCAAGAGAAGGGAAGCGCAGTCGAGGACGGCAGAAAGTCAGGTGGGATGATGAGGTTAGGAAATTCGCAGGCGCAAGTTGGAATACGTAGCGCAAGACAGGGGTAATTGGAGATCGCAGGGAGAGGCCTTCGTCCTGCAGTGGACATAAATATAGGCTGCTGCTGCTGCTGCTGCTGATGATGATGATGATGAGTCCGCGATTCTTTTCTTTTAACAATATTTTGCGAAATTCACGTGCTGGCTTAGATTTGAGAACGATAGTTTGTCCGCAGACGCCAGACACTGCCCACCGCAAAGAGATCATGCAATGCCACGAGAGGGGAAGAAAAGAGATGCTGCCGATTTTGTCAGCAGGAACGAACACAAAGAGAAGCGGGAAATAACTATTCCTGGCATTTTACGTGCCAAAACCACGATCTGACTATCAGGTACGCCGTAGTGGAGGACTCCGGATTAATTTTGTAGACCTGGGGTTCTTTAACGTGCACGTAAATTTAATACACGAGCGTTTTTTTTTTTGTTTTTTTTTCATTTCTCCTCCAATAGAAATGCAGCTGCCACTGCCGGGACTATACACGACACCTCGAGATAGGCAGGGGGATGCTATTACCACTAAGTTGCAGCGGCGTGTAGAAGCGCGAAAGTCCGTAACGATGTAGATCGTACAGGTGTAAGGAAGAATAAGTGCGTCGTGTAGAGCTCCACAGCCGAATCGCCAGCGCTACTGTAGTAGGGCTCGTGCTCGACGCTGTTCCTGGTGCGCCTGGCGAAACCTACGCTGTTGTGTCTTCCTGTCGGCGTCCTTCGTGCCGTCCACAGCCGTGCTAGACTTCCTTGTCATAATTGGTGGAGGAGCACTACGCCGGCAAGCTTCGCACTTCGCCATCCGCGACGGCATCGTCTATCGCCGTAACTACAGTTCCGACGGCCTCAAATGGCTGCTTGTAATACCCCGGCAGCTCCGCACCGATGTATGCGCCGCTTTCCACGCCGACCCTCAGTGTGCACACGCTGGTCTCTTCAAGACCTACCACCAGACTACGTCATAGGTTTTATTTGCGCGGTATGTGCGCATTTTGTGCAAAGTACATTCGCTCTTGCACAGAATGTCAACGCCGCAAGCCTGATCCTTGCCGCTCTTCTGGACCAATGCAACCTTTGCCGTGCCCGTCACGACCCTTTGACCGGGTTGGAATAGACCTATACGGGCCTCTTCCATACACAGCTGCTGGGCAATCACTGGTCATTATAGCTATAGACCACCTCACGAGGTATTGGCGAAACGCCGCTCTACCAGCCGCGACGGCTCGTGACGTTGCCTCTTCCTGCTTCAACGCTTCGTTCTACCTCACGGCGCTCCCCGCGAACTACTGAGCGACCGCGGCCGCGTCTTTCTCGCCGATGTCCTTCAAGAACTTCTCACTGAGTGCCGCATTATTCATCGCTGTACCACCACATATCACCCGCAAACAAATGGATTGACAGAACGCTTTAACCGAACTATTGGCGACATGCTTTCGATGTATGTCGCCTCCAACCACACCAACTGGGACATCATCCTTCCCTATGTCACTTACGCCTACAATACGGCACCCCAGGCAACGACGGGCTTTTCTCCTTCTTTCTTCTGTATGGCCGAGAACCGTCATTTACCATTGACACTATTCTTCCTTACCGTCCCGACTTATCAGAGGGTACACGGTTTCAGAAGCCGCCCGGTATGCAGAAGAATGTCGGCAACTAGCTCGCTCCCTTACAACGCAAGAACAAGCGCTACAGAAATTTCGTCATGACGACGGGAGCCCCCACACCCAGTTTTCGCCTGACGCTCTCGTTTGGTTGTGGGTGCCTCCTACTTCGACATCAGGTGTCTCCTCCAAGTTTGTATCCCGATACCACGGACCCTACCGGGTTCTGCAGCAAACTTCTCCGGTGAACACGTCATAGAACCTCTGACGCCCCTACGGACCTGCGTCGCCGAGGCCGCGAAATGTCCACGTCGATCGGCTCAAGCCGTATCACGAGCCCTTCGTCCTCACGACGCCTTAGGCCTCCTGTGCGGCTCCGTCTTCAGCTAGGGGGGAAGATGTAAGGAAGAAGAAGTGCGTCGTGTAGAGCTCCGCAGCCGAATCGCCAGCGCTACTGTAGTGGGGCTCGTGCTCGACGCTGTTCCTGGCGCGCCTGGCGAAACCTACGCTGTTGTGTCTTCCTGTCGGCGTCTTTCGTGCCGTCCACAGCCGTGCTAGACTTCCTTGTCATACAGGCAAAAGGGAAAATTGTCCAAACATTTGATAAGTCACTCGAAACAAGTTCAACTTCGACATGCCTAAGACATGTCTACTGCACTGGTAAGGTAGTGAACTGGGGGTCGCGGCGAAGCAGGACTATTCTACGAACGGTCCAACATTACATTTCACGGTCTGGAATTCGGTTAACGCAAGCGGACTGGGCGCTTACCCGATGAGCGGAGGCGCAAACGTGAACGCTCTGTACGGTGCAGCCACTTGGTGGTGTAGAACTCAACCCGACAAAAGCAGCTACTATGGCAGCAACCAAGTGTACACCAGCAGCAAAGTAGAATGCACTTGAGTACTGCACACAAAAAAACTAAAGAAAAAAACTGAGTGCTGAAAAAAAAAACTGAGTACTGAAAAAAAAGAAAAGAAAGAAAACGGTTGTACCATGCATTGAGTGCACGTTAAGAACTACAGGTGGTCAAGATTAACCCGACCTACCCCAATAAGGCTTGCTCTAATCAGATCGTGGTTTTCGTCGTTAAATCCCAAAATGTCATTCATTCATGATCGACAGTACCTATTA